>NW_017307553.1:327358-364492 GCF_000935625.1 Nanorana parkeri | reverse complement strand
AACTGAAGAGGTGGCTTTTCACAAAGCATAAATGGGGCACCGGCACTCCAAATGTTGAATTGTGCGTCTTTTTTTAATGAAAGTGCAGCATATCACAAATGCAATGTTTCGGGGAACCGTATGATCCCCTTTCTCAGGCAAGACATGTGATCATCACCTGTCTTGCCTGAGGGAGGGGATCCTGCTTGACCCCGAAACGTTGCAGTTGTGATATGCTGCACTTTCATTAAAAAAAGACGCACAATTCAACATTTGGAGTGCCGGTGCCCCATTTATGCTTTACATTTGGAGTGTCGGTGCCCCATTTATGCTTTGTGTATGTAACGGCGCCATCCATTGGACATCACAGCACCCACCAGTGGTTTAAGGACATAGCGGTCAGGAGTGCAAAGGGTTCATGGACTTCCGGGTGGCTTTTCAGTCACCAGAACTGCTTCCAGTGTAAAGCCAGCAGTCGGCTTTACGCAGATAAACCCGTATAGCAGCGAAAGGGTTAAACAAATGCTGAAAAAAGAAATTAAAAAAAACTTCCTTTATTTCGTTTGTAAATAACTTCATCACGGTTTTGTACCAGTATCCTACATTTATTGTCATTATGAATGGGACGAATTACAGAATAACATTTATATTTGTATCAGCAGGGTCACTCGTTTTAAAACTGAAAATTAAATTGCATTCCAACTTTTTATCATTAAATTGCATAGAAAATTGTGGGGGGGGGAATGGCGGGGTACCGGCCGGAGCCGGAGCAAGAGCTGGGTGGTGAGATGATCCACCTCGCCCCCTTTAGCATGCACCCCCAGAACCATCAACCCCCTAGCTAGGGACACCCCTGTATAAATATATACATTTTATACCTCAACATACCTTTAGACATCCAATCTTTGCAAAATGAGACAGGATGTTCTGGGTAGTACACATCCGCCAGATGTTCACAAGCTCTGTGGGCACTTTTGACTTTGAGAAAATGTGGTGAGAATTCTGAGAAATGCAGGCTGAGGTGTTTTTTTAATTACATTGAATTTAAACATCAGGGAAACAGCTAAATACACAAATGAAAGGCATGTTCACCCATTAAAAGTAGCACAGTGGTTGTGCTGTTACACAGTTGTAACACTATGACACAGTGCATAGCCACAGTTAATACCTATATTAACCTCCCTGGCGGTATGATTTTTTCCTTTTTTGGTTCTATTTATTTTCGGTTGTTTTTTTTTTTTTTTAATCTCCCGCCTGTTCCACCCCCTGCGACGCGGACGCTTGCAAGGGATGGAACCCGGATGCCGGATGCCGGCATTGGCCGGAGGATACAGCGTGGCTCGAGGGACAAGGTAAGAGACGTGCTGTGTATTCCCGAGTGTGACTCGGGGTTACCGCTTATGGTACAGAAAGTTATCCCCGAGCCACACTCGGGAATACCGCCAGGGAGGTTAATGTGAAATGAGAATCACAGTTAATTTTCCTTAAAGGAGAACTATGAGGCGAGTGCTTTGCACTCAGCCTCATAGTTCTAGCCGACCTGTGACAATGAAACTGTCACAGGTCGGTTCAGTAGATCGGGAAGTGAGCGAACACATACCAGCACTCGCTGACCTCTCGATCCTGTCACTGCAGAGAGCCGTGACAGGGGAGGGACTGGATTCCCCCCTCCCCTGTCAGATACTCCAGCGCTGACCGGCGGAACAGACGAGGGAGGGGGCGGGTACAGCTGGCTCTGCCTCTAGATAGGACTAGAACCTGAACCTGATACCACTGAACCTGAGAAGAAAATTGGTACGCAGTAAGCTGACCCCAGAACAGGCGTTTACACAGAATGGCACAGTACAATGCAATAAACCCCGCTGCAAACTTTGCCAACATATATGTGACAGAAATACAGCGAGTCACAATAACAATTGTGTGTGGGTATTTTTTCATGTGTATGGGGGGGGGTTATATTATTTTATGTGCAGGGATAGGTTTTTTTTTTTATGTGAAGGGGGGGAGAGACTATAAGTGTATTAGGCTCCATTCACACCTGTATATTTAGGTGCAATTGGGGATTCCTGCATCAGGAACATGCGTTTCCTGCATCAGGAATCCCTAATCTGGCATTTAAAAGCGGCAGCTGTCACCTATTCAAGTTAATGATCAGTTGCATAGAAACTCCTGAACACCGCATGTAATGATATGTGATATTATTACATTCAGTTAGGAATCAATCACTCTCCCTGGATGCAATGATCGTGTATCCTGGGAGAGTGTTTTCTAACCGCATGTAATAATATCACATATCATTATATGAGGTGTGCAGGAGTTTACATGCAACTTCTGTCACCTGATCATTAACTTCAATGGGTGACAGCGGCCGCGTGTACACACCAGATTAGGGATTCCTGCTGCAGGAAAATGCAAGTTTCTGATGCAGGAATCCCTAATCGCAGCTAAACCTTCAGATATGAATGGGGCCTTATTGTGTGTGTATTGGGGTACATAGTACCATGTCGCATATAGTTAAATTTAATTTTAAAGGAGAACTATGGGGTAAGTGTTTTTACCCATAGTTCACCTGAGGGGGACGGGAAGACATAAACTAGCGTCCTCCCGTGACCGAAACCTCAGTATATCGCTAGCTACAGCTCGCGGTATACTGAGACGCCGCAGCCGGGACGAATTCCGACATTACTGTCGAGATCCACCCAGCAGCGTGAATGACAGCTGGCTCTGCCTATCTAGAGGCAGAGCCAGCTGTGCCCACCCCGTCCGTTCCGCCAGTCAGCGTTGGAGAATCGGATAGGGGAGGGGGGAAACCCTGCAGAGAGTCGTGAGTGACAGTCACAGCTCTCTGCAGGGACATGATTGAGAAGTGAGCGAGCGCCGGTATGTGTTCGCTCACTTCCCGATCTATTGAGCCGACCTGTGACAGTTTCATTGTCACACGTCGGCTCGAACTATGAGGTTGATTGAAAATCACTCACCTCATAGTTCTCCTTTAAAGTTTGAAATTTGTCGAGCAGCCCCCATGGGAGAAAAAAATTTGGCGAGTGGCCCTCGATGGAATTGAGTTTGAGACCCCTGTGATAAAGCATAATATTTGCAACAATACAGAGTCATCTTCTGTAACTCCTAACAACACTGTCATGACTCTCAATACTGGGACCTCCAACTTGTAAATGCCTGAGCCTCTTCAAGTCCACAACGCAAGTGCATCTATGCAGCACACCACATCACCTTCTGCACTATTCACCCAGGCTTGAAAAAGAGGCAGCGCCTCGAAACGCGTAGCCATCCGCCAGCCAGAGATATCTCACCCTGCCACTTACTACAGACTATCCACAATTTGACACCTTGCTGTGACCCCCGCGGGTATTGCCGCCGAGTGCGATGCTGTACGTGATCCACTAAGAAATGCCGGTCGGCACGTACGCCGCATATACAGTCACCACGGCTCAGCCTGGCCAGCTGAGCACGTGTAGCACTGGATCTATCTATCATCTTGTGACAGTGTCACCCCCATGAGAGCTTATTCTCCACTATATATGTTTTCACTACTGTGACATTTCAGGACTTTCCTTCCAAAACCAATACTCCATTGATTGCAGCTATCATTTTATATAGACCTCGTCCTTCACGATCCTCGGTGCCTTCATCTAACAGTGAGTCCCCCATCTGCCTTCATTACTCACATTATTTTTAATAGCTTCTCCAGTGGTAGCGCTCCTTTCTTTGTGCGTTTTTGTTTTTTCTAGGTACAGGGTTCCTCTCCCTGTTGTAGGAGATCGCACACTGTTGATCAATATTATTATTATTGGTATTTTCCACTACCACTATCATTAACACTTACAATTTGTATCCCGTCATTACTCTAACAGTAGTGCGCTTATCTATTTGACTGTCTTTTCTAGTGACAAGCCACAGTTCAAGCTAGAGCCAGCAGAAGCCTTAGAGACTACGCCACAGCTAAACGCTCTTGCAACGTCATTTTATCCTGGTAAACCTCACCATTCTTCACCAGAGAACTTTCGCACCCAAAGGGGTTTACTTTGGCACGAAAGAGGGAGAGACCAGACCTGTCTGACTTTGCCAGATATATGATACGCCCTGAGCTCATTAACAATAGCCACTCAAGGTTCGACGACTGTCCAATAAACTACAGGGCCTGGAGATCAACCTTCAAAGCTGCTATTGCTGATCTCAATCTTACGGCCAAGGCGGAACTTGATTTGCTTATAAAGCGCTGCGCAAACTGTTGGCGCTATATAAATCCTGTATAATAATAATAATAAAGTGGGTGTGTCCAGAATCTGCAGATTGTGTTAAAAGACTGAGAGCAGAACATGTTGATTATCCAGAAGCAGGTGTTGCTTCTGCATGGGCAAGACTTGAGCAAACCTATGGTAGCTCAGAAGCCATAGAAAACGCTCTGTTCAAGAGAGCAAAACTTTCCAAAAATAGGTAACAAAGATCATTGCAAGCTCCAAGAACTAAGTGACCCCCTCAAGGAGCTAGAGTTGGGAAAGACAGACCCACGTCTACCTGGACTAAGCTTCCTGGACACCTATCATGGTGTCAATTCAGTAGTGTCTAAACTGCCAAATGGCCTGCAAGAGAAATGGGTGCAACAGGGCTCCAAATACAAAAGAGACTAACGTATCTTTACCTCCATTCTCATATTTCTGCAGGTTCATCAGTGATCAAGTCTGGACGAGTGATAATACTATCTGCCCCCTAGATAGACTAAACCAGCATTAGAGGCTTATTATATTGGAGGTGGGATCCCTAAAAAATATTGTTTAGCTGATTGGATTTCATAGTTACATAGTTACATAGTATTTGAGGTTGAATAAAGACACATGTCCATCAAGTCGAACCTATTTGTGTATGTGTGTATGGTCCTATTGGTGTGTAGCGTGGAAAGGTCACTGTGTGTTTTCAATTTTAAGACTACTTGTACCCCTGTATATTACGGTCACTGAGGAAATCGTCCAATCGCCTCTTGAATGATTCCACACTCTCAGCCGAAATCACAGCATGTGGCAGCGACTGGTGAAGATTTCAGGTTTAAGACAAATATTCCTCATAGTCAGATGCAACAAATAATTATGAAACATTTTTGGTTCTAATAATGCCATTTTTATTTTTATCACATAAAGTTTTATTGACTGGAATAATAATAAAAAAAATTTGCTGCAAAGAATTAATTTTCATAAGTAATTTAGTAAAAAAAATTTCTCCTCAATTTTTTTTTTTTTTACCATTAGGGCAAAAGCTGAAGGAATGATGGGTTGAAGCTGATGGGCAATAGTATTTTTTCAGCCTCATTAACTATGCCGATGTTTCAGATCAATAACTTCAGGAAGAAAAGACAAACCACAGCTGGGAGGTAGAAGCCTTTATGTAGACCCAAACTTCCACTGGTGCAGATAAACTTAGAGTTTGATGTTATTCCACCAGCGCTGTAAGACTGGCTGCCCAAGTTGCAAAAGCTTTTCGTGGAGCAACCACGAATGGCTACTGAGGCTGATTTGCTTCCTGGAAAAAATACATATTTCAAGCTTTAAAAAGAAAATCTACAATTTACAGTAAATGGAAATAAAATAAATATTGTACAATTTTAGAAATCATCAATAGTGGTTTCTGCATAGATGAGAAAACTTTTAAGTGGACCTGCCATTAAAATATATACTTCTCTTGAAACATTTGGTCTAAAGTATATAAGGTGGATTGGCCAAATATGTTCCTTCAAAATAAATCCATCCAGTTTATGGCAAATGGTAGAAATCATGAATTACATCAATCATACTACTAATAATTATTACTAGTATTATCAATACTATAAATAATAATTCATTATTTTAAAAAAATAATATCACAATTCCGGAATTGGAAGGTATCAGATTTAGCTGATGTACAATGACAGCGGATGATTAGACTTGGAATCAGGGGGCATTTTCCCCTGGTCAGTACTAATAAGATATGTTGGGTTACTGGCCCTGAGTCAGTGACACATAGTGGCCATTATATTGCTGCCTACCTTCCTTTGCAACTTTAATGGTGTCATGTGACTTCTGCTAAGTGCCACAAAGGGAGATGATGCTTTGAGGTGTGCCACAATAAACTGTGTCCTCTAAGAACCTCCAGCTTTCACCATGTTCAACAATCACTGCAGCACCATGGCACACTTTTTTATCCCCCAAAAATCCATCCCTACCATGAAAGGGTCACTTGACTTGGTAACCAGTCCTCTTCTGTACTGATAGCTCCAAGTTCATAGAAAGTGTAAATTATGAATTAGCTCTAGTTCCTAATGTTCATCCTTTCAGATAACACAGGTTGTGTGTAGGTAATATTCATCAGTCATAAAAGAAAAGAAAAACACACATTTTGGGATATTGTTATGTACATCTGTAGCAATTACCTGACATTTGTGTAGTCTGAAAAAGGCACATGTTCTCGTTGCCCTTGCATTGAATGGTATCTGATGTGTAACACCATGTGGAGTCAGCAGATATGCAGGAGCGGCATGTCAACCCATTGGGTCTTGAGCTGTCTCCTGGCACTTAGAGGGTAAAAAACAAAACAGAGATATAAGGGCAAAAACATAAAAAAAAATAGTGATCTCTAGACTAAAAATAAATATCCTGCCATGGTCAAGGAGAGTAATGGAGATCGGCATTGTTTATGACTCTCCCAACAAAAAAAGCTTCGGAGAGATGCTATGAATAGATGGGTGCTCGATGGAAAGTCATCAGTAGAGGTTTATAATGAACTGTTAAAAAGTTGTCCAAGGGACCGGCTACCACTGAAGAGTGGCAGGAACTGTCATCAACAGGAAGCCTGTGCTTCTGGAGGCATCCAAAGGGATCTCGCTTTTAAGGCTTTTTTGTTTTGCAGTTTACAAATTTGCAAAGTAAAATGAAAGGAAGGGAGTTACTTACATTCAGGTAAGCTGGGGGAACAGTTATCAGTGTCGCAACACAAAATGGATGTCTTTATTCTTGCTTCATTTGTGGAAAGACTTCCGCTTATTGTACATTGGTTTGGGGGTACACATGCCTTTCTGTAGCTTCCGGTGATGGTGCTACCTACAAGTAAAGAACATATATTATTTTCTTGAGGCAGTTGGTTTCAGTACTTATCATTTAGCACTGTTGCATTTGTCACTTTGATAGACCGGAGGACTTGCCACTTAATAGGTCTAGAAATAAAAAAGTCTGAAAGTTAAAGTGTATGCATAGACATTTTTAATGGTTACAGTAGAGCTTTAAAAATGAAAGAGGCCTTCACGACACTGGAAAGTGTGGCTCTTGCTCTCTGTGTGGAAGCAGTGGTCTCCCTACAGAGGTCTGGCATGCTCCCTATTGAGTCAAACCCATAGTGCTGCAATCAGGAAAGCTCATGCTCCCTAACAGACATTATGTAAATTTTTTGGATTCAGGTCTGAAAAGTTAATGCGTTTCATTATTCGGATTAATCAGAAGCTGACATTTTCTGAATCTGAAATCTGAACTTGAGATGAGTTAAATATTTACGAACAAATTTTCACTGCAGCAAGTGACAATAGAAAAAAAAAGTGACATTTTTCTTTTTAATTTTTGACAGCCCACAGAAAGGAAAAAAAAGTGTGAGGCCCCTCCCAAATCATACCAGACCCTTTAGGTCTGGTAGGAATTTTAAGGGGGCCCAACACCAAAAAAAAAGAAAGCATCAGGTCCCCCCTAAAATCCCTTACCAGACCCTTGAACCGAGCAGCAGCCTGGCAGAGCTGGAAATGGGGGGGGGGGGAGAGGATGAGTGTGCAGCCCCCCTCCTGCACCATACCAGGCCACATGCCCTTAACGTGGGGAGGAAGCTTTGCCAGGGGGGACCCCCTGGAAACGAACATTGTCTGCATGTCGATGAGGACCTGGGCCATGGTTGTGGGGGACTGCAGAAAGGGGGCTTGTCTAAATCTGGGTGCCCCCATCCATACAGGGGGAACCCAGATGCCTCCCCCACCTCATGCATGAGTAAGGCATAGTTGTTACCCCTACTCATTCATCAAATAAACAGTAAAATTGCAAAAACTTTGTAAAAACACCATAACAAATGTCCTTTATTTTAAAAAAAATTAAAAAAAAAGTGTCCATCTATGTAATCCCCACGTCAATCACGTCATCCAGAGATGTAGATCCATGTCAATCATTATGGACGATGTCTGCCAACTCGACCCCCCCAAAAAACCCACTGCCCTCCCACTCAACCGATCCCGCTGAACTCTTGCCGCAAAATATCAGCTCTGACCCGAATGTCAACAAAGAAGCGGAGAGAGTAGTGATGTCACAGGATCTGTTCTGCCCCTTTGTTGACATTCAGGAGCAAAGCTCCCGATAGCTACTCGGGAGCAGATTTATCATTCGGGCGAGAGCTTTAATTTTGCGGCAAGAGTTTGTCGGGAGTGGTCGTGGCTGTGGGTATTTTTTTAGGGGGCAAACAGGAGTGAGTGGGCGTCATCCATCATGATTGACTTGGATCTACATCGCTGGATGATGGGATTAATGTGTGGATTACATCGATAGACTAGGTTCAGATAAGCCTCCTGCCCACAGACCCCCACAACCATCGGGCCAGGGTTGTGGGGAAGCAGCTGTTGTCCTCATCGACATGGGGACAGGATGCTTTTCCAGGGGGTCCCCCCTCACAAAGCACCCTCCCCATGTTGAGGGCATGTGGCCTGGTATGGTGCAGCGGGGGGGCACGCTCACCTCCCCCCTTTCCTGCTCTGCCAGGCTGCTGCTCAGATCAACGGTCTGGTAAAGGAGACACCAAACATTTTGTTTTGTTTTTTATAGCCTTGGGGTCCCTCCTAAAATTCCAAAAGGGCCTGCTTTGAATTGGGGAGGAGACTCATGCCGTTTTTTTAAATATATTTTAATGTTTAATAGCAAAAGTTCAAAGTTGGGATGCATCCGAATTTCATTATGGGAAGATTCGGACACATTCAGATTCATTATTTAATTCATTTGGAAATTCGGATGCACCGAACGTCCGAATTTCCAAAACTTTTTACAAATTTCAATTCTGAATGAAACAAATGTCTACTTCCTAATTAATGTAGAGCTCTAGCTTTGACTCAATAAGGAGCATGTCAGAACACATGTAATTAAATCACTGCTTTCCTCCAGAGAGCAATGGAAGCAACATTGTCCCAGCATGGCCACTCAAGATGGCCCAAGATCCAGAACCTGGAAGAATACCGGGAGGAGATGTTGGCTCCGGTGAAGGAGCTCACATACATTGCATTGCTGGAGGGGGAGTAGATATAGTTCGGCTGTAAAGGGCTTGAAAGTTCAGTTGAGTGCTGAATAAAACTGTTTTGGGAAACAGGTAAATCTGTGATGAATCTGAAATTCTAGGCAAACACTTGAAAGCACAATTGAAAGACATATAAGAAAAGAATGACACTGTGGAAATAAAACATTAAAATAGCCTCCTGACACCCAATGTTCACAAAGTCAAATGTCTTCGCTTATCCCTACTTATGGAATGAAAGCCAAA
Source organism: Nanorana parkeri (assembly GCF_000935625.1). NCBI lineage: Eukaryota > Metazoa > Chordata > Amphibia > Anura > Dicroglossidae > Nanorana > Nanorana parkeri. Next base: position 354,976 of record NW_017307553.1, on the reverse strand, counting down.
TTTCCAGAGATAGTCTCTCACCACAACTTACTGTATGAGTTTGTAATGCTGTGTACACATTCAAGACTGGAACTTGTATGCAAGATAGCAGCATTTTTCTATCCTTCAACTTACCTACGATGGTTGCTGTGTATGCAACACCACACCGATAGCCAGAAGCGCAGGTGACACTGGGACCTGTACATGAGGTCGATGTAGATGTGCACTCGGTACAAGAAAGTGAGTAACCTAGAGAGAGAGAAATGACGTCAGTTGGCTGTAATTATCATGAACACTATCACCATTGCTCTGCAGCATCTACACAGACTCAGACTTTCAATCCCCAACTGTCAATTTCCACTGAAGGACATAATAGAAGTAGCCGATGTCAGGCAATACGGAGAGTTACTTTTTTAAGGAGCCTACCCAAACAAAACGAACATTTTAGGATTGGATAGGTGCTGGCCACAGCTGATCCCAAAATTTGGAGGATGCTACAATTGGACTGAATTTCATGTATGCCCTAAATGTCTCACGCTGCTTCTGCCTCATATATTCTTCTGCTGTTGCTTGATCAACCCTTAACCTAAATGCCAGGGCCACCAGGTCTGACCCTCCTATTTTATCCTCCCTGATAGAGTTTATTTAGTGCTTCCAGGGTTCTAGGGGCTGCTTCTGGTTTTTTATTTCCCCAATTTTTCATTTTTTTTACCCCATCATCTTATCAAGCAAGGCTGCCTGCCGGGCCTGAATTACTCTCTCTGCTGCCCCAATGCCAGGTTCCTCAATACGCCCCCCTGTATGCAGGCTGCATACAAGTGATCCCGGCGACATCACCAAGATCACTTGTACAAAACAAGCAGCAGCTTCCCCGCTGTACATTTAACTCTGCTTGCCCAAAGCAGGGCTAAATGTAGAAAACAACTATCCGCCCAGGGCCCGGAACTGCATGTCCAGGGCGTTGGGAGATAGGAATTACAAACCCCTGCTGTCCCTCTACTCCCTGCTGCCCCGAGACCGGGCCTTGGTTAGCCTTGTGGGAAATTTGTCCATGGCTGCCTGAAGCTTGCCAATCATTCTGCAAATATTTCTGCTCTGTGTTTTGCACGTTGTGAAACCTGGCTTGGAAGAAGTGCCTGCACACATCTATTATCGCTCAGGGTGGAAACTCCCAGTATACAGCCCAGAAGACAGAGATCCAGTATGGCTCCTTCATCCCTTGCAATACAATCATCCTACCTTGGAATGAACAAAAATCGGAATTTTCATTTCCCCAAAACCTCGAGTAAAATTCAGAAGATTTCTGCAAACTATTCTCATTTTATTAGGATTCATCGGAAACAATGAGAAAGGCAAAATTATTTTGGCGCTTTTTAATTTTGCAATTGGCTTTAAATGGTTCCTGGGGGTTACAGAAGCTCCTGCACCTGTTCTTGTGCATAAAATGGCCCCTTATTACCGTTTTTATGTATTTTTTCACAAAAAGAAAATAAATACAGTGAAAAAAAAAGGAAAATTACAGTACATAAATAACGATCAAAAACACAAAAAATGTAAACCCAGCTCCACAAATACAAAAAAAAACCTTAACGAAATTATTCAAACTCCCTAAAATAAACCCCTCAAGAAAAAAAAACTTCTAAGTAAAGATTTTTAAAAAAGTATTTTTTTCTAATGGAACTTGTCTTGCCTAACAGGATATTGCATAGTGCAGAGATTTTTATTTTATAACTGAATGTATTACAAGCTGCATCCTGAGCTCCAGGACTGGGGGTCTTTGGGTGCTGAGTAGGCATGTTCAGGCACTTCTTGGTGAAGAAGCTGGTCTAATTATTGTTGACATACAGTAATTATTATTATTATTACCATTGTTTTAATTATTATTATTTTTATTATTCATGATTTATATAGCACCAACAGTTTGCTCAGCACTGCATAATATAAGGAAGACATTAAAGTTAAAATTAAAAACAAATTGACATGTTCAGGCACTTCTTAGTGAATGATCTTCTATTCTTAGGAAGTTGGTTTAATTATTATTGACATACTGTGTTTATTATTATTTCTACTGTTTATTATTATTATTTCTAGTATTATTATTATTATTACCATTGTTTTAATTATTATTATTATTATTATTATCATTCAGGATTTATATAGCATCAACAGTTTGCTCAGCACATTACAGTTACAATACAAAACAAGATGGCATGTTCAGCCACTTCTTAGTGAATGATCGTGTTGACATAGTAGTTATTTTTACTATGATTATTTTTATTAGTATTATTATTATTGTTATTATTTAGGATTTATATAGTGCCAGCAGTTTGCTCAGCACTTCACAAAGAAAAAAAAAAAGGCATTACAGTTACAATTCAAAACAAACATAGATTATATAACACTTACCAGATGCTACCAGAGCCAAGAGCACACTGAGAATGTGTAGAGATGACATGAGGAGAGCCTGCAGTACTTCTGGGTTGATACAAGGGAGGATCTATCCCTGGGTTTGCAGGAGAATGCCTTATTTATAGGTTTCTGCATTTGGGGTGGGGATTTTTTTAGAACCATTGACAAGTAACAGTTCAGCATCGCAAAGAATAAGATCACGTTCTATTTTATTTTTTTATATACAACTCACTTAGTTGAAAACAATGGACTTAGGGTGACCTTATTCCTGTACATAAATACAGGGCTGGCGAGAGTAAATTAAACATTGGACAATTGTTTTCCCATCTCAAATTCGTGAGAACGAGAAATTCAATATTTGTATCCATTAAAGTTTTTAGGCACATAAGGCCCCATTGCAAAAACACTAGAGGTCCCACTGACTCCCTAATCTTCATCTAAAAGACAATTCCTCTATTGATACATAGATGTAGAGCTGTGGTCTCCAACTTTGAAAATCCGATTTGTATTTACAAAGTTGAGTTGAGGACTTAATTTAAATAACAAAGTAATACATATAATCTTTATTGGTGTTTTTACAATTAACAATACAAAATGTAAATCATACCAAAAATGTGTCAATGAGAAGCAGATGACATATACAAAGTTATAAGCTTCAAGCTAATGATCATAGCATAGCCATCAAAGTGTAATAGTTGTCACAACTTAAGGTATAGCAATAAAAAAGGGGGAAGGGGTCAACCAATTAATGGATTTATCAATAATCGGGCCGATATTCACACATTTTTCAATTATTGATATTGGCCCTAAATTTACTGATATTACTAATACGTGCCCACAGTAAAGGGGAGCCTTTGCCCCCCTTCATGACCTGTCAATAGCCCCCCAGAGAAAGTACTCTCTCAGGTCCGCTTCTCTGCTGATTAACAGCAGGCAGTGGGCCGGTACAACAGCCAACATGCTGTTGGCTATTGCAATATAAACTAGTCAATATAGGAGAAAGGAGTCAATCAATTAATGGATCTATCGATAATTGGGCCGATATTCACACATTTTTCAATTATTGATATTGACCCTACATTTAGTGATATTACCAATAAGTGCCCACAGTAAAGGGGAGCCTCTGCCCCCCTCCATGACCTGTCAATAGCCCCCAGAGAAAGTACTCTCTCAGGTCCGCTTCTCTGCTGATTAACAGCAGGCAGTGGGCACTGGCAGGTACAGCAGCCAGCATGCTGTTGGCTATTGCAATATGAACTAGCCAATAGCAGGCTGGCTATTGCTCCCGGTCACTGCCTGCTGTTTACATTTAGCTTCCCGCTGTGGAATCTAGCCGCCGGCAGATTAGTGGGGCCGTGGGGGCCATGATGGGGGGGCGGGGGGTTCCCCTTCACTGCCATCATTAGTAAGGGTGGACCAATATTAGGCTCACTGCTTGCTGTTTACATTTTGCCGTTAGCAGGTGAACACATAGGCCTGTCATCGGGCTGTCAATGGAAGATTCCACAGCCAGATGTTAACAGAATATTGGCACCTGAAATCGGTTATTGGCCTGAAAGGTGGCCAATATTTGGTGTCAGTTCTGCTAAAATTATATCGGTCAACCCCTAGAAGTTACAAACACGTGAGGGGGGCAACATAGATAGTGATGGAACAAAGAACCAAGGTAGTCTAAAGCTGGCCATAAAGTAGTAGATTTCTGAACGAACATTCGTAAGGAAGATCTTTCCCTACCACCCGATAATGCCATCAGACACTTGACGAACATCGATCAAAATTTCATTTGATTTTAACATTCAATTTTGGAATGAATGGAATTTCCTGAATGAAAACCACATTCGCTGTTAGAATTTAATTTGTTCGAAAAAATGAAACTTCCAGGATAGGGTTTGGAAGCGGAGAACTTGGGTTGTGCAAAGTTTAAAGGCATTTGATTGAGGTTTAGGCACAATATGGTACATTAAGCTCTTCTTACATTAAGCTAAATGCTTTCCAGGAATGTAATAAAATAGTTTAATGTGAATAACTTTTGGTATGTTTTATCAAATGACCCCAAATCTTCAGAATATGTTGGCATCGATAGAGTTGTGTGGTATTGTAAGTTTGGGGAAAATTGGTTAACATGTAAGTGGTTTTTTGTACGTTAAGCCACATTAAGCTCCCCAAAAAACAAGCTTAATGTCACTCATGTGCCCTGTGGGTAACCAAAATCCATGAAACCTTCAGGATAGGTTTGGGTAGCTGAGCACTTGGGTTGTGCAAGTAGTAAGTGGTAAAATATAGAAACAAGGTTTTCTTTTGGTGATATCGTTTTCCTGGGGTCGGAGGTTTAAGAAACTCTCAAGTCTAAAATGTGAGTCAGAAAAGGCAAAAACAGCTTTAGCGGCAAAAGGGTTAATGCAACCTTTAAAAAAATGAAATAACAAAATGAATAAAAAGGAAAAAAGTATTAATTTTAATGGCCTCACCCCAAGAAAAAAAAGGAAAAAAATTTTAATTTTAATGGCCTCCCCCCCCCCCCCATCCCCCCGCATGTCTGTCAATCCACAGCCACACTGCTGATGGACATTCATTTGGTATGAGCATTGTTCAGTTTTGTGGGTTCATTGTTAGTAGTAGTAGTAGTTCATTGTTACTACTTTTGGTGGGTGAAGATTGTCACTTACATGCCTTTCATTTGTGTATTAAGCTGTTTGCCCTATGTTCAAATTCAATGTAATTAAATGTAACTCAGCTGGATTTTTCAGAATTCTCACTGCATTTTCTTAAAGTGAAAAGTGCACACATAGCTTGTGTATGTGTGCATCTGGAGGATGTGTGCCACCCAGAACATTTTGCATGTCTAAAGGTATGTTGAGGTATAAAGTGTATATACTGTATATGTATATACAGTATATACATACATACATACAGGGGTGTCCCTACCAAGGGTTGGTGGTTCTGGTGGTGCATGCTAAGTGGGCATGGTGGATCATCTCACCCCCCAATCTTGGAGTGAAACAAAATCTCACTAAAAAAATAAACTAAATACACATCAATTTTAGTCGACAAAAACACAATATAATACCCAATTTTGTTGTAAAATATAAAAAAAAGGAGGTCGTGCTGAGTAAATAGATACCCAAATAGCAAGTGTAATAATTGCATGATAGAGGATTGGATATCTGAAGTTGGACATCTTATGCGGGTGGAGGAAATTTTAACTAGATGTGAGGACTGATGTGCAAAATTTGTTAAGATCAGGAGTGTATGGATATAATTTTTGGAGGGAACTAATGCTAAATGGGCTCACAGGCGACCCTGCCGGCGCCTTGAACCCGGACTTAGGAACCAAACCTTGGGGGCCCCACTTCAGGACCAGGTGAGAGATCTTGGCCTTATGGTTTATGTGATAACAGTCTGTTAGCCAGAAAGGACCTCTCGACAGTTCGAGAGAAGGGGAGCTTGATCGCCTCCCGAGGGGAACCCCGATTGGGTGATAGCGCATCCAAGACCGGTATGCCTCAGGTAGTTAGTAATTTCTGGTGGTAGAGTCAGTGTGTTTGTGGTTGAATGAGACGTTGCCCAGCAACGAAGCGAGAGTGGACCCTGTGTAAGTGCAGTTCTCGGCCAGGTGTCGAGTCACCGATAAGTGAAATTGTTGTTTTATAATCTTTGTGTTGAGAGTCTCGGACCCCTAATAAGACTCTCAATCCTCACCCTACCCTTTGTGTCTGTCTTGGTGTCTATAAAGTTCAAACATGGGTGAGAACCAGTCAGTCCCGACTCCCTTAGAATGTTTGATAAATAAAGGAAGGGATTTTTGTAAGGGCTGTGATCTGAAACAGCCCCAGGAGACTGGAAAGTCTATGTGTGAAAGACTGGCCCCGCTATGGGACGCAGTGGCCCCCACAGGGATCATTTGACTTAGGAGATGATTGACAAACTTCAAGAACATGTTATGACAGACTCACAGAAACATGAACAACCCCCTTCATATGTAGAGGGACGAGCCCCGACGCCCCACTCTGTAGATGGGGGATATCAAGCTCAAGCCATTGCCCCTCCCCAGAAAGATGCCCTCACACATATGACCCCCATCAATGCCTAATCTCAGTATATATACTCCCAACTGTGACACTCTCAGTATAAACAAGATACATTCAGATTCAAATGAAAATGGCTGACAAAAGACGCACTAACCTCTATGGAGGACCTTTAGCAACCCCGAGAGTGCAGGACACAATTCTATGAGAGACTGATAACTAATGCTGTGTTTTCTAGTCAGTCTAAGGACTGAGACGGGAAGGTTTCATACTGCTACTAGAAACTTGATTTGCTGGCAGCTGTGCTGGCAGAAGATTTATGAAAGCAGAGAATGCTGCAAATAGAATACTTGGGGAGATAATGTGTCAAAATTGTGTAGAAATCAATGTGCATATTGCGAGAGTGAGGGACACCTTCACTGGAGGAGAGATTGTCCCCAAAGAGGTCCCTGGGAGCTCATGGTCACTGTCACAATAGAGGGCCACAGGAGTGATTTTATTGTAGATATTGAGGCTCAACATTCAGTAGTGACCCGTCCAATAGCCCCTATCTTTGACAAATAAATTACTGTTGTTGGAGCCACAGGGAATAAAGTTAACAGACCCTTGCTGATGAAAAGACTTTGTAACCTGGGTGGACACCAAGTCCAACATCAGTTTTTAAACATGCCAGACTGTCCCATTCCCTTGTTGGGCAGAGACTTACTTGCAAAACTCAGAGCACATATATACTTTAAGTCTGACGGACAGGCTGTCCTACAACTGCCCCATGCCTCTGAGATCCCTATCATGGTCCTCAGTATGCCAAAAGAGGAGGAATGAAGAATGTTTACTCTGACGGATGGCCCACTCTTTCCCAGCAGGACTGGCCAGACACATCCCACCAATCTTTATTGAGCACAAACTAGGAGCTACCCCGGTCAGTCTGAAACAGTATCCAGCCCCCATGCATGGAACTATTGTCCCCATTTTGATTGTGCATCGGCATAGAGGTACCCCCTAACACCAAGAACCTGTTATTAGAACTGGCAGAAAAGGTTGCTGACAATTTGTTGCCCCGGGAAGCAGATTACAATGTTCCATTCAATAACACCCCTGAAAACCCCCCAAGTGAGTAAAATCTGAGTTGTATCTGAAGACATCCATAATTGGGAAATGTTGTATAGTCAGGTCCCCTGTATAAAACCCATATAGGAGAAATGGCCTGTCTAGGACAGCGGTTTTACAATGACACCTGGGTATTGTTCAGTATTATGGTCCTGCCACTTGGGCGGAGGATGGGTCATATGGCTACAGAACTCCTAGCTACTGTATATGCTTAATTGAATTATTAGGCTACAAACTGTATTAGAAATTATTACCAATGAATCTGCAAATGTTTTTAACTTGCTTTTGAAATAAGAAACTAAGATACGTACTGCCATTTATCATCAAAATAGACTTGCATTAGATTATCTGTGGCTGCGGAGAGAAGTGTTTGTGGAAAATTTAACTTAAGTAACTGCTGTTTAAAGATCGATGACAACGGAAATGCAATAGAGGAAATAACTCACAGGATGAGGAAGTTAGCTCATGTGCCAGTGCAAACATGGGATGGATTTAATGTTAACGGCTGGTTCGGGGACTGGTTTCCAAATATAAATGGGATGAAGGCCATGTTGGGAGTAGTTATGGCAATACTGGCAGCCTGTATTTTCCTCCCTTGTCTGATACCTCTAGGAACTAGAATGATCAGGAGTTTCGTAGAGACCACTGTAGAAAGAAAAGCTGCAGCGCATGTAATTGCTATGTGGAAATATCAACCACTGGTTCCCCGTGGCTAGCTAGGACTGCTATTAGCCCATCCTGTGTACTAAAGATACCCCCCTGTATTTTAGAGTCTGGTAATGATGCTTTATCTTGCTCAGATTTTCGCTGCAAGAGCATCAAAGGGGGGAATGTGGCGGCAGATAGGTAAGATGGCTAAATATATTTAAATAATTCATGTTTTATTGTATCTACATATAATGAGGCCTTTCGACCCTCTCCCTCCTTCTTGCAGTTCAACCACACATGCAAGGGAGAGCATCACTGTGTAAAGGGCCGTCTGGCTTTTGTCCTAGAATGTACTTCTGCAACTAAAAATGCTGATGATAGTATTTTGTGACTGACCCCCTCCTTCTTGTCAGAAGACTGTGACAATAGTAGTCACAAACTGTGACCACAGTTGATAACGGATATGAACCATATTTAGTAGAATTGCAAATGCTGCTTGCTAATTGGCTTAGAGCTGTAAAGGAAATATGTGTATTAGAAATATGTAATGTGACGTCATTGTTGTTATATATATGTAGTGACCGCCCTTAAAGGGCCACTCAGGAATTGGAGACGGTAGTCACCTGAGTCCTCTGCAGAGAATAAAGAAGATTTGTATTCCTGAAGTCTGTGTCCGGAGTCCATTGCTGGTTTCCCAAAAGCTGTTTCCCGCTACAATATGAATAATATTTAAGACCAATATCGATAATTAAAAAATGTGTGGATATCGGCCCGATTATCGGTATATCTGATTATCGGTTGACCTCTAGTAACTGCCCCCCCTTTTTTTTATTGATATATCTGAAAGTTGTGATAACTTCTGTATTATACATTGATGACTTTACTATGATCATTCGCTTGAAGCTTATTACCTTGTACAGTAAACTCTCTGTTATCCGGTATTCAAATAACCAGACCTCTCATCTAATCAAAAACTAAACCGGAATACTCAATGTTCTGCTGATCTGCGGCATGTATTATCATGGAAACAATCGTGTGTCTATATGTCCCCATTTGCTTTTGATTACTGCATTTCAATATTAATATGAAGTCAATACAGAGTTATGTTATGGTGGTATAGTATGGGGTATGGCATTAGTTTGACCTATTATTATATTATTATACAGGATTTATATAGTACCCACAGTTTGTGCAGCGCTTTACAATATAAGGATGACATTACAATTACAATACAATTCAAGACAAGATGGTAAGGAGGGCTTGCATACTGAAAGGGAGGGGCCAGTGATACATGAGGAGGGAGCTGTGTGGGGATAAATTGTTTGAGAACGTGATGGTTGAGCGGTTAGGTTGAGGTGGGATAGGCTTCCCTGAAGAGATGAGTCTTAAGGGAACGCCTAACGGCAGTCAGAGTGGGGGATAGTCTGGCAGTTTGGGGTAAAGAGTTCCAGAGCATGGGAGAGACTCTAGAGAAGTCCCAGAGGCGAGTATGGGAGGAGGTGACAAGGGAGCTAGAAAGCAGGAGGTCTTTGGAAGAGCAGAGGGGATGGTTAGGGTGATACTTTGACACAAGGTTGGAGATATAGCCGGGGGCAGAGTTCTGGATGACTTTGTATGTGATTGTTAATATTTTGAATGTTATCCTTTTGGGCTATTGGAAGCCAGTGGAGGGATTGGCAGAGGGGGGTGGGGGATGGAAGCCAGTGCAGGGATTGGCAGATGGGGGCGGGGGATGGAAACCAGTGGAGGGATTGGCAGAGGGGGGTGGGGGATGGAAGCCAGTGCAGGGATTGGCAGATGGGGGCGGGGGATGGAAACCAGTGGAGGGATTGGCAGAGGGGGGTGGGGGATGGAAGCCAGTGCAGGGATTGGCAGATGGGGGCGGGGGATGGAAACCAGTGGAGGGATTGGCAGAGGGGGGTGGGGGATGGAAGCCAGTGCAGGGATTGGCAGATGGGGGCGGGGGATGGAAACCAGTGGAGGGATTGGCAGAGGGGGGTGGGGGATGGAAGCCAGTGCAGGGATTGGCAGATGGGGGCGGGGGATGGAAACCAGTGGAGGGATTGGCAGAGGGGGGTGGGGGATGGAAGTCAGTGCAGGGATTGGCAGAGGGGGGCACGGGATAAAAGCCAGTGCAGGGATTGGCAGAGGGGGGGTTGTAGACACTGAGCAGTTGGTTAGATGGATGAGTCTAGCAACAGCATTCATGAAAACCTTGTTGATACGTGTATTCATTCGTTATTTAAATGACGTCCTTCACTCAACGTTGTAAATACAAATGTGGCTTTTTTGGAGACCACTTTTCTACATGTGAGTAATAAATATTGTGAATCAATAGAGGAATTGTCTTTTAGATGAAGATTAGGGAGGCTGTGGGCCCTTGCAATGGGGCCTTATGTGCCTAAAAACTTGAATGGATAAAAATATTGAATTTTCATTTCTCAGGAATTTTAGATGTAAAAAACAATTTCCCAATGTTTAATTTACTCTCGCCAGCCCTGTATTCACGTACAGGAATCAAACACAGGGATTGTAGGAAGTTACATTGTGAGTCTGATTGAAAAAAAAAAGACTCCAGTCCATTGTTTTCAACCTAAGGGAGTTACAAAAAAAAAAAAAACGTGGTCAGTAATGTTTGCGACGCAGACTTACTACTTGTCAATGGTCCAAAAACATCCCCACCCAAATCGCGGAAATGTATAAATAAGGCATTCTCCTGCAAACCCAGGGATAGATCCTCCCTTGTATCAACCCAGAAGTACTGCAGGCTCTCCTCATGTCATCTCTACACATTCTCAGTGTGCTCTTGGCTCTGGTAGCATCTGGTAAGTGTTATATAATCTATGTGAAATAACTTATGCATGTCATTTAGCCCTAAACCTTGTGGACGCCTTCCCAGAAGAGTGGAAGCTGTTATAGCGGCAAAGGGCGGAGCCAACCCAATACTAAACCCTACGGACTAAGACTGGGATGTCATTAAAGTTCATGTGCGTGTAAAGGCCGGGGTTCCAATACTTTTGGCAATATAGTGTAGATAGATGATAGATAGATAGATAGATAGATAGATAGATAGATAGATAGATAGATAGATAGATAGATAGATAGATAGATAGATAGATAGAAAATCTGTGTACATGTGAAGTTAATACAGGTCCAGTACTGTGTCACCGAGGCTGGCGTTGACAATGGTGTCACCCAAATCATCTCGAGCCCTAAATCCCCCTTTGCATTATCTGTGCAGTGAAGCATATTTGTTCAGCAGTTGAGATTTATTGACCTCAGAACTTCTTCTACAAGTCATAACATCTGAATTTAACCTTCTACACCAAATGTAGTCTTTCTTGGTCTGTAAAAATTGGTCTGTAAAAATGCCACAGAGCCCCCTCAGCTAAAAACGTCTGAGGTTTAAAGTTCTATTTGTATTAGGATTATAGAGTAATTGTGAGCAGGAGCGCTAATAATTGTGTCATCATATAAAAGGTAATATTATTGCTGCTACAACTATTGTTACCTTTTTTTTAATCACACCTAAGGGCCTGTTCACACGACGTCCGTTTTTTGTGCTGACCGGCTCCCAATGTATCCCTATGTGTTTTATGGGCTCCAGTTCTCACGTGCGCAGTCCGTTCAGCTTACGACAGAAAAAATACTGCATGTCACATTTTGTACGGTCCGGAAACGGTCTAGAAACGCACGAACACGCTCGAAACGCAATGAAAACGCAACGGAAACGGAACAAAAATGCAACGCAATGCAGATAAGGAAAAAAATATAAAAATTGTATTCTTGCTCCACTTATTATGATGTCATCAACGTTGGACTTTCTGTTTATTTATCCGGGTTAATTTATCCGGGTGACCTCGCAAATCCTCATACAAACTCCAGAACGGACCCTTGGAGTCCCGGAGCCTCAAGATTGGGTGTACCCAATAACTACGTCTCCTACGGGCTCGTTGTCTGCAGATTGCTGTAGCCAGCACCATCAACATGCCTGCAAATATGTGATACATGTCTGATCACCAGCTTTACATACACAAAGGGGAGTAGATGTTCCGAGAGGGCGCATCAAAAACGCGTCAAAAACGCACTGCATCAGCAGCTCCACGTCTGCTGATCAGCACCTGATCAGGATCTGATCAGGACCTGATCTCATGTGAACAGGCCCTAAGGGCCTGTTCACACGAAGTCCATTTTGTGTTCTGACCAGATCCGTACGCTGCTGCACTCAAAATGCATCCCAATGTATCCCCATGTGTTTTATGGGCTACAGTTCTCACGTGCGCAGTCCGTTCAGGTTACGACAGAAAAATACTGCATGTCACATTTTGTACGGTCCGGAAACGCAAACGCGTCCAAAACGCATCATAAACGCACTGCAGCTAACATACTAACAGCCCCACTTCAGCAAAAAAAAAACTTTTTTTTTTTTTATTAAAAAAAAAAAAAAAATTTTTTTTTTTTTTTTTGCTGGAGTGGGGCTGTTAGTATGTTAGCTGCAGTGCAGTGCGTTTTTTATGCGTTTTGGACGCTTTTTGGACACGTTTGCGTTTCCGGACCGTACAAAATGTGACATGCAGTATTTTTCTGCCGTAACCTGAACGGACTGCGCATGTCAGAACTGTAGCCTATAAAACACATAGGGATACATTGGGATGCATTTTGAGTGCAGCAGCATACGGATCCGGTCAGCACACAAAACGGACGTCGTGTGAACAGGCCCTAAAGCTGAATGAAAAAAAAATCTACTAATGTATTCCCAAGTTAAGGCTCAGAGTCCTCTCGGTGAAAGCTTCCACCCAACTTTTGTCTTCAGTAGTGATGAGCCGAACAGGTCAGAGTTCGGTTCGAATTCGAGCTTTAGAACATCCAAAAAGTTTTAATTCGAACTCGAACTCAATGCAAGTCAAAGGGGGTAGAACTATCAAAAACGATTGTCCCCTTTAAGAGGGCTTATATTCAAGTCATTGGCCATAAAAAATGTATGGGGATCCGGGTACTGCCCTGGGGGGACATGTATGGGGATCCGGTTACTGCCCAGGGGGACATGTATGGGGATCCGGGTACTGCCCTTGGGGACATGTATGGGGATCCGGGTACTGCCCTGGGGGGACATGTATGGGGATCCGGGTACTGCCCTGGGGGGACATGTATGGGGATCCGGTTACTGCCCAGGGGGACATGTATGGTGGTCTGGGTACTGCCCTGGGGGGACAGGAATCAAATAAAAAAACACTTTTAAAACTACTGTTTTTGAAAGCAGCAGTTCTTTTAATATTACTTAAAGGGAAACAATAAAAATGAAAATGTCCTTTAAATATTGTTCCTTGGGGGGTTTCCTTAAACTGCCTGTGAAGTGGGGAATCTGTACGATGTATAGAACCTGCTGCAGCAAAACTGACATTTCTAAAGAATAAAAATGTTTGTTTGTTTTTAAAGAGTGCGGTTCCCCCTCCCAAACAATACTAGACTCTTTAGGTCTGGTATGAATGTTAGGAGGGGCCAAATTTTCTAAAAAAAAATGTGCGTGTTCCCCCCAAAAGTCAGGTCATATAATGTCACTGTCACCAAGTGTCACTGTCACACTCAGTGGCAGTGACATACGTTGAACATTGCGGTCATGAGGGGGTTAAATTAAAAAATTAACCCCTTAAGGCGAAAAACAAATCTGCAGCTCCGCTGCAGTTTTTTATTGTGAGGGGTTAATTTTTATAATCATTATAGTATAAAAACATATTTCTATATATAATTTTTTTCTTAACACATTTTACCTCCTCTCGCTGTCAGTTGTTGCTGACAGGGGGAGAAGTGGAGGACATGACAAGCCAGTGTTCGTAATGACTTGTCAAGTATATCAAGCAGTCATTGTGAATGGATGTCACTATGACTGCTTGATCATTTTAATTAATTTTTGGTTATTTTCGGGCTGCCCCAAACTCAGGGACAGCCAATAATAACCTTAGTGACAGTGATCACTGATCGCTAAAGACATCTGATCGTTGTGGCTGCTTCTGATTCTGTGGAGGTGAAGCTGGATCACCTGATTCTATGAAGGGAACACTGGATCACCTGATTCCATGGAGCTGATGCTGGATCACCTGATTCTATCAAGGTGACACTGGACCACCTAATTATGTGGACTAGGCACTGGATCACCTGTTTCTATGTAGGCGATGCTGCATCCCCTGATTCTGTGGAGGTGGCACTGGATCCCCTGATTCTATGAAGGTGACACTGGATCACTTGATTCTGTGGAGGAGGCACTGGATCACCTGATTCCGTAGAAGTGGTGCTGGATCACCTGATTCTGTGGAGGAGGCACTGGATCACCTGATTCCGTGGAGGTGGTGCTGGATCACCTGATTCCGTGGAGGTGGTGCTGGATCACCTGATTCTGTGGAGGTGGTGCTGGATCACCTGATTCTGTGGAGGTGGTGCTGGATCACCTGATTCTGTGGAGGTGGTATGTTTGGGTAACTGACTCTACAAATCTCCAAATTTAGATACACACAATATTTCTGATGTTGATTTGTGTTCAATACATTGCATTTTTTTAAATTATGGGTGTAAGTGGGGACCTCACGTTTGAGTTTCACCTAAGGGTTCACAAAGTCCAGAGCCGCCTCTGGTCAGAGTCTTGCAATGCCTCATGCAATGCCTCATGGGATTTGTAGTTCCACAACAGTTGGAATGCTGAGGTTGCCTAGCCCAGAGATATACAGTAGTAGCATTTGTTGCAGCATGGTTAGATGATGTAAATTGCTCTTTAGTGTTTTTATTTGCTGACCCGAACCTCTATGAGTATCTCTATATGTGTATTTGGCAAATGATGAATTGAGGATATGTTTTTTTCTACTTGAGATAGGGAATTATATTAAATGGGATTAAAATGGGAATTTAAATGGGAATTATAACCTAGAGTACAGAAGGGTCGCGCTCTATAGCTGCAAGATAAAGACAGTCTAGTTTTACGGCTCAGGAATTTGAGAACAGGAAAAGACTTGTTCTTAAGTTTCGTTTACCTTTCATACTGGGAATATAAGGGAAATCGAATGCGGTAATGAGAAGAAAACAAAACTTTCCCCGTTATTTGTTTTGCTGAAGTACTATTCATAATCTAATACAATTATGCCACACCCCAAATCCATATAAAATAAGCCGTTCTCCAGCCAGCTTTATTAGTTCTCTCCTGCACCATCCTAGAGGTACAACCAGCTCTCATTATGGCATCGCTATTCCAAATTCTCGGTGTGCTTTTGGCATTGGTAGCATCTGGTAAGTTTTTACTAATCTTTGGGAAATAATTCCTTATAAGAATGTACCATTGTATTTTTAAGATACATGCACTTCTGAAAAATAAATAACAGGAATCAATAAAAATAATAGACCCTTTTAAAAGATGAGAGTTTTGACCCAGAAGTGTCTGGACATTGGTCCTACAGAGAACCCCAGAAGCCAGACCCTGGGAACACGGCATGCAAGTTGCTACATGGAGCTCCAGAATCAGAGCCCTGGCACATTGTACTATGCATGTCTATATACAACTTGTACATTGCAAGGGATATAGGAGACAGGGGCTTGTAAGAGACAAAGGATTGTAGGAGACAAGGGATTGTAAGAGACAAAGGGTTATAGAAGACAAAGGGTTATAGAAGACAAAGGGTTATAGGAGACAAAGCGTTATAGGAGACAAAGGTTTATAGAAGACAAAGGATATAGGAGACAAGTGATTGTAAGAGACAAAGGGTTATAGAAGACAAAGGGTTATAGAAGACAAAGGGTTATAGGAGACAAAGCGTTATAGGAGACAAAGGTTTATAGAAGACAAAGGATATAGGAGACAAGTGATTGTAAGAGACAAAGGGTTATAGAAGACAAAGGGTTATAGAAGACAAAGGGTTATAGGAGACAAAGCGTTATAGGAGACAAAGGTTTATAGAAGACAAAGGGTTATAGGAGAAAAGGGATATAGGAGACAAGGGCTTGTAAGAGACAACGGATTTTAGTAGACAAGGGCTTGTAAGAGACAAAGGATTGTAAGAGACAAAGGATTTTAGGAGACAAGGAATCGTAGGAGACAAGGAACCGTAGGAGACAAGGAATCATAGGAGACAAGGAATCATAGGAGACAAGGAATCATAGGAGACAAGGGATTATAGGAGATAAAGGGTTATAGGAGACAATGGATTATAGGAGACAAGGAATCGTAGGAGACAAGGGATTATAGGAGATAAAGGGTTATAGGAGACAATGGATTATAGGAGACAAGGGATTACAGGAGACAAAGTGTTTACTTTAAAATGTAGTCCTGAACGGGCCCTAAAAAACACAAATATTAAACACTAATTATAAAACATAAAGTTTATCTCCTTCCCCACTTACCTTAATCATACTGCTCTGACAGGAGCTGTGAATAAAGAACCTACAAGTCTCAACTGCCGCTACACCTTAGGGACATGTTGTTCTCAATGGAATACAAATGCTGTGATGTCACCCATTTGTAGTCCCTTCATTCTCACTCCCATCTCTGTTACTAAATTTCTGTTCCCCTGGTACAGACCAGGGCTGGGAAGTGTCTGCAGGAGCCAGAGCATTGCACTGGCCCTCCACCAATCACGGCTGCAATGCTTTCTTGGCTCCAATGCAAAAAAATTATAAAGACTCATGTTTTTCTTTTATGGATAACATGAAATGCAATGCGACAATATAAGTCCAAATGTAAAATGCCTCTTGTCGGAAGGACATTATTAATTACGCCTCAGGCGCAGAAGGATCTAGCTACAGCTCTGACAAAGACTACATATCCCAGCCAGACTACACGTCCTAGCATAGACCACACATTCCAGCATGCTCTCTGCTGACATGAACTACACATACATCCCAGTCTGGGTGTATGGACTACAGGTACATCCCGGTGGCACAGTATGTCTTGTCCTTCTGGCTATATGTGTGGAGCTGCACTTAAAGAAACTATACATACATCCCAGCATGGACTACGCATCCTCAAATCAACTGATTCTGTGGAGGAGGCACTGCATCACCTGATTCCGTGGAGGTGGTATGTTTGGGTAACTGACTCTACAAATCTCCAAATTTAGATGCACACAATATTTGCGATGTTGATTTGTGTTCAATACATTGCATTTTTTTTTTATTATGGGTGTAAGTGGGGACCTCACGTTTGAGTTTTGCTAAGGCCTCACAAAGTCTAGAGCCGCCTCTGGTCAGAGTCTTGCAATGCCTCATGGGATTTGTAGTTCCACAACAGTTGGAATGCTGAGGTTGCCTACCCCTGGGATATGCTGTAGTAGCATTTTTGTTGCAGCATGGTTAGATGATGTTAATTGCTCTTTAGTGTTTTTATTTGCTGACCCGAACCTCTATGAGTATCTCTATATGTGTATTTGGCAAATGATGAATTGAGGATCTGTTTTTTTCTACTTGAAATAGGAAATTCTATTAAATGGCATTAAAATGGGAATTATAACCTAGAGTACAGAAGGGTTGCGCTCTATAGCTGCAAGATAAAGACAGTCTAGTTTCACAGCTCAGGAATTTGAGATCAGGAAAAGACTTGTTCTTAAGTTTCGTTTACCTTTCAGCAGGGCCAGATTTACTCTCTCTGCTGCCCCAAGGCCATGTTCCTCAATGCGCCCCCCTACCTGCCAACCCCCACCATGGAGAATGGCAGACCTGCAGGCTGCATACAAGTGATCCCGGCGAAATCGGCGGGATCACTTGTACAAAACAAGCGGCGGCTTCCACGCTGTACATTTAGCTCTGCTTGCCCAAAACAGGGTTAAATGTAGAAAACAACTACCCACCCGGGGCCAGGAACTGCATGTCCCGGGCATAGGCCCATGTTTCATATTATACCCTGAATATGGGTGTGACATGGAACATGGTATAAAAGATAAACTTAACTCTTTAATCTTCTCCGAGTCTGCAATACGACATTATAAGTCCAAATGTAAAACGCCTCTTGTCGGAAGAACATTAATTAACCTTGCAGTAGAGAACCAAGAATGAGCAGGTTGTGGGTATTCCTAGTTGTCAAACCCACTGTAAGTCAGAAAACACTAGTCATAGAGTTGTTGTCAAGGTATCTGGTGCATATTAAGGTTGCTCAACTTGGTCCGGGCATCTAATTGTCAACTCTGGTCACAAAAATAATAAAGAAGAACTCCAGGTTTTTTCCCCCTCAAATTAACCCTTGCAGTCAGACTACTCCTGCACTGCAAGGGTTATGTGCTTGTTTTGGTCCAGGAGCAAAAATAAAGAAAAATACTCAACCGATCCTCAATCCTGCAGTGCTCAGCGCTCACCTCTCTCCTTCTGTGGTATGTAGCTCAGTGTCCTGACGTCTAATGGACCTGCCTTATATGTGATAATGTCATGGGTCCTTAGACCACCGGAGCTCAGGGGAGAAGAGGCTGCCGGGGCCGGTGTAGCACCAGGGTTGCCGGTGAGCACTTAACCCTTGCAGTGTGGGGGTAGCACTGCCCCACTGCAAGGGTTAATTTGAATACATTTTGGAGTTCTTCTTTACATCTAGTAGTAGTTGGTCTTATTCAGATGGACTTGTTCTGTAATGTTGAAGATGTTTCTACCTCACCATACCAGGAACATACCCCCCGATTTATACCCCACTATACCGGCAACATACCCACCATTTATACCCCACCATACTAGGAACATAACCCACCATTTATACCCCACCATACTAGGAACAAAACCCACTTTTTATACCCCACTATACCAGGAACATACCTCCAACATGTATACCCCCACCCTACCAGGAACATACCCCACCATTTATACCCCACCATACCAGGAACCTACCCCACCATACCAGGAACCTACCCCACCATAAAAGGAACCTACCCAACCATACAAGGAACCTACCCCCCACCATTCATACCTCACGATACCAGGAACATACCCCACTATTTATACCTCACCATACCAGGAACATACCCCACCATTTATACCCCACCATACCAGGAACATACCCCACCATTTATACCCCACCATACCAGGAACATACCCCACTATTTATACGAGACAGCAAGAGTGTTGTCCGTGGCTTCCTGAAAACATCACAGCTCCCAGCCTCAGTACTAGTGTTTCTGTCTGTGTTTGGGTAAAAGTGAAATCTTATCCAAATATTGTGTATTGTATTCGGCAGTTAACTGAGAAATTTGTTGGAAAATTCCACAGGCTAACCCATAATGCCCTGGACTTCTTCCGCAGAAGCGAGTTAAAGGGACGGTGATGAGCAGAAATGTGTCTCCCCATGTGCACTCCATGTTCCTGGTGACAGTGACCTGTGATCATCTGGTATATGGTCCCACCCAGAGCCTTATTCAAATTTGAACAATAGACTGGGCGCTCTGTATCCACCACTTACAGGGGAATTTAGGAAACATATCCATACATTTGATATGGTGCTGAGATTAAAAAAAAAAAAAAAAAAAAGTGAGAAATGTTATGAAGGTAGTTAATGAAGAATGAAGAAGGTAATTTTGACTTTCTAGTTGGGGAAACTCTAACAGGGCTGCTACATCTGATGCTCAATCTGTACTGTGATTTCTCTCCATCTGTTTAGGTTACTCTCTCACTTGTTTGGAATGTGTATCTACATCAACCTCCTGTAGCGGTGGCACCAGTAAGTCTTGTCCTTCTGGCAATAGGTGTGGAGCTTTACTTACGCAAACCACGGCAGGTACGTTATTTTATTTTTTAAATGAAATTGCTACTGACACATTTGAAGTTTATTTGTTAAGTGATGTTTGTTATAGTCTCATACTGCTGTTATAGTTTGGTTTTTAACTGATTTTTCCATTGGAAATGCCTTAACAAATAAAGTGCAGTTAAACCTTAAATACCATTTTCTCTTAGTGGAAATGCACTTCCTTTCCCCTAGCTTCAGTGCTTAATGCTGGCACAGCTGTGTAATGGTTGAAACCCTCAACATAAGTAGGGATGAGCTTCAGGTCCGATACAAATCCAGTCTGTTCCTAGTTTGGCAAATGATCGAAAAAACTGGCCACATATGGCTAGTTTGCCTGTACCCTAAAGGATTTCACAGATCAGCTTCTGTTTGTAAACAAGCTGCTGGGGGTTCCATGTGATGTCATTGACCAAATATTGTCATGGCCATAATTGGTCAATTATGTCACCCAGTATCCACGTTGGCTAATATACAGAAGCTGATCAGGGAACTATCATTTGCAATGGGAGTCAAAGTAGGGCAGCATGGTTGGGCAGAGGTTGGGCAGTGGGCAGGTCTACACCTTTGGGCAGTGATCAGTGCAATTAATGTGAATAGACATCACTGGATACCATGATTGACGTTGGATCCACAAAATGGGACTTTTTTTTTTTTAATCAAGAAAAATATTAGATGGTGAAGTTAGTTTTATTTTTTACCCCCATTTTTACCCCATATTCATTTATGTGGGGAGTTAGATATCTGGGAGCCCCTTATTTTAAAGGGGGTTGCGATAAGTCCACCCCTACAGAACCCAACATCCCTTTTAGAGGACGTAATCTAAGCATGAGGCATTTTTCCATATTTGGTCAAAGTTGTCACCCAGGATCCCTGTGTTTGTTTACAAGCAGAAACTAATAGGGATCTGTAATTCTATATTCACCCTCTTTGACGATAAATAACTTCTGGATTCGCCCCTCCTGCCCCATAAAATATCCTATATACAATATTTGGCCAAAAGCTTAAGGACACCTAAAAGCACACCTATATGAGTCTGTTGGACACCCCATTCCAAATCCATTGGCAATAATATTGAATGCCCACCCACGCACATACATTTTTCTAGCTTGTCTATGGAAATGTGTGCCCATTCAACCAAAAGAACATTTGTGAGGTCAGGCTCTGATGTTGAATGAGAAGACCTGTCTCACAATGGGCCTTCCAATTTATCTCAAAGGTGTTGAGTAGGGTTGAGGCCAGGACCTGCCCCCAAATTGTTGCCAGAAGGTTGGAAGCATGAATGGTGCAGCATTAACTGAATTCTTTGGTGTCATACTTTTGGCCATATACTCTAGTAAGTGTGAAGGTTAGATGCTCACAAATGTTTGGCCATGTAGTATAATTTCCAGGTCGGTCTCAATTGAAGCTTTCTATCGGCAAAAAACGTCCCCCCTATACCCCACATGACAATTCTCCACATGGCATTTGCCTGCTTATATAGCAAGCACTTGTATTCTGTCAGGAAGAGAAAAATGGAACACGTTGCCTCATACTTGAAAATATTTCTCAGGGTTTCTTCAAGCACATGAGGCAGCAGTGGTAAAGGGAAAGTAAAGTATCTGCAGTGGAAGTAGAGGGAGCTGTTAAACAAACTTGTTACTTTGCACTAAATGGTTAATATACATGTTGACTTCAAAGTGTATCTATAGCCAGAACGTTTTTGTTAGTTTTGGAGAGACTAGAGAAGAATTAGTACCCCTGTCAGGTTTTATTACAGTCTGAGGCTCCTTGGTAGAGATCCCTTTACTTTGAAAAGGTTGTCCCCAGCACAAAAAGTGAAGGAAAATCTCTCTGACAGAGCCCCAGATAGCAGTGAGACCTGACGGGGGCTCCAAACCTTCCCAATACTACCCGAAACATTTTTTTAAAAACAAATGCGTATAGATGCACTTTAAAACCGTCCCTTTAAAAAAAAAAACTAATCAGTTTTGTTGACTTGCAGGTGGCATGACGATAAACACATATGTCCAGTCATGTGTACCTCCAAAGGAGTGTCAAATAAAGGGAAGTCTGAGCATCCCTAATGGAGGGCAAGTGAAGATGGTTGCAGCGTGTTGTGATGCTGACAATTGCACCCCGCATTTACCTTCCCGTAAGTAACTCTCTACTTCCTTCTAATGAGTACTTCATTAAATCATTAACAAAAAAATAATGTGCCATATTTTACATATCTTCTATCTCTGTGGGCACCTTTTTATAACAAAGGGCAGGCCCCCATTTATGTGAACCACAAAAAAATTAAATTAAAAAATTACTGGCTTAATTTAGAATTTATCAACCTTTTATTAGTCATGGCACCCTTTAAAAGTGTGCACAATCTCGAGGCACCCCTGTGTAAAATGTGGTAGCTTTTAAGGGGGACCACACACAAAAAAAGTGGGTTTCCTGCTTCACATTGAAGTTCCCCTTCAAATTAAGATCCCCCCTTCACATCAGGAAGGCCCACTTTCATATCAGAGTTTCCCCTTTCACATCAGAGTTCCCCTTTTACATCAGGAGCCCCATTCAAATCACTCTTCCTTTCCCGCTTCACATCACAAATCCCACTACCACTAAAATTTGAGGCACCACTGAGGAGGCCAGGAGGCACACCAGTGTCCCATGGCACACTGGTTGAGTAATTGCTGCACGTGTGAGACGAGCTGCTTGAATAGAGTTATATATACTTACCTTGTGTGGATACCCCAGGCAGCAAGTGCTCTGGGATGGCCACCACATGTGGTTCCCCCAATGGAACACTGCACCTCCCCTGTATATGAACATTAGGCAAGTGTGTTTTCTCATCTTTGTTTAAACTCAACGTCCTCCTCCTGAGGAAGAAGACCTTTGAGAGATAAAAAAACACCTCTTGCCATTATCTGCAGTGTGACTTTAATCTGTCCTATATAATTCAGACTATTTCAAAGGCAAAGAATAACACGGAGACTGTGGTTAAATCTGCAATAACTGCCTATGGTGTATCTCAGGACGCTTATGGAGTTGTATATTGGTTTTATCATATCACAGTGTATATAATTGTAAATATTGGATTTAATGTAAGCATATTAAAATGTATCTTTAACAGTTATCAATGGTTTTGCCACCTTTTAAAGCCCTATTTCTTTATCTTCTGTCTTTTGCCAATCATTTTGGGTGTGGTGCATACCGTCTAGTAGGGATGCACCGATACCAAGTACAGTACTCGGTACAAGTACATGTACAGATACTTTTTGAGCTCCAAGACTAGACTAGAGAAAAATTGAAAAGTTAGGAGGCGGCTGTCATTTGTACGGAGCTCCCAGGATTTGTACATCTCTGTTTTAATGTATGATTTCGTTTTTATAAACATATATAAGTGATGCACAGATACAATTTTTACAACTACAAGTACTGATACTTGGCCAAGTACTCACAGACACAAGTACTGATACATTTTTGTTTATTGCCATGTGACAGTTTTTCTAAAACAATACAGACTAATGATTTCAGGACAGTGGTGGAGCGCCAGAGCCAGATCCCAGCTGCAAGCGCTGCAACCCTGGGAGTTCTTGTGAAAATGCCAAGTATCGGCACTGGTATCTGAACTGGTATCTGGGCATCCCTACTGTCTAGGACTGGTCTTCACTGTGTAATGCCGTGGTTGAGAAAGGCTGCACTAAACTCACAAGTGCTTTATTTCACCTCTTTGTTTCCTTTTGCTTCTACTGACTGTTATCAATTGCATTGTTCCCTGTTCTCTCTATGGATTACATAATACCTTCCTTCTATTTCACGAAGATGAAGAAAGGGGAGGTGGGTGCTGTCTAAATCAGGAGAGCCTAGGGCAGTGATGGCGAACCTTTTTGAACCCGAATTTTGCGACGCAAAATCAATTTATTTACCTCAAAGTGCCAGCGCTGAAAATAAGTTTAGTACTGTATTGCAATTCGGGCGCTCGGGTTTAAGAAACGTTCAACATCACTGCCTTAGGCCCCATTCACACCAAGCGACATACCTTACAACCGGATCCGCGCGGCCGGGATAGCGCTACTGTTTGGGGGCAACTTTCGCGCGACCTTCACCGGCGGGCTGCATTCAAAAATAGAAAAATAGTGCGACATCCGCGGGGAAAAAGGGGCCTGCTACAGCGACTGGCTACATGGAGCTGTACATTAGAACAGCTCTATTGAATTAGCCGGCAACTTCTTGCGATATCGCGCGGCAAAAATGCGCGATATCGCGGCGGAAATCGCTGGATTTTCCGCTCAGTGTGAATGGGGCCTTAGACAAAATAGGGGAACACGCATAATCAAACATTTATACACCCAATAACACACACACATACACACGTAATGAAACACACACATCACGCACTTATTAAAACACACATATTACACACACACAGAACTAATAATAAAAATGAATAAATAGAACATTGCCCCTTGCCCCCTCTCCTGCAATCAGGCAGCGCTGACCTCTACACAGGCAGATAAGACGGACGCTCGCGGGGGCCTCCCAGGGTCCTAGCGAGGAGGAAGCGGACGTCTAATCTGCCTGTTTAGAGGCCGCCGCTGCCTGATTGTGACTGCCCCAGATCGCGTACTGAGGCGATCCGGGTCGGTCGGATCTATTTCAATTGGTGGTCCTTGAACCTGGGCTCGCGTGCCAGCAGAGAGGGCCCCGCTTGCCCTCCCTGGCACGCATGCCATAGGTTCGCCACCGTTGGCCTAGGGTATCAGTGCTCCTTCTCCGCAGATACACTAGTATCTAAACCCAAGAACAAAAAAGTAATAACATGCAGCTTACCGGTCCTTAGACGTGGTGGATGAATTGGATTTCTTTTATTCAGGCTCAGTACATTTTCTGCAAGTAAACTCCAATGCACTAAGCTAAAATCACAAACTGCAAGACCAGCTTTTCTAGCTATCTTTTGCAAACTAAAGAACCCCTTCCTCACATCATGGGCAGCTGTTTGTAATCAATCAGATCAATCAGAAGAGCAGTCATGGGGAGACAACACTGCTCCGCCATAGTTACAGCACAGTGAGTGAGCATTGTCACCCTAAGGCAGGGAATGTGTTACGGCAGTTTTACCAGGTGAAAAGAATATAACCGCCACATCTAAGGAATGGTATACTTTAAAGTTGAGGTTTATACAGCTTATATGCTGCCTGGCCAAAAAAAATTAAAAATCACCACCTGGATTTAGCTGAACAAACATGTACTAGCCTTCCATTGGATAATTCCTGCAGTGATTAATATGTTTCATCTGGAAACAAGTTATTTAACCCTAACAAATGGAGCAAGTAGCTTTTCATGTCTTAAACAACCATGTCAGCAGGGCCAGATTTCCCACAAGGCCAACCAAGGCCCGGCCTCGGGCAGCAGGGAGTAGAGGGGCAGCAGGGGTGTGCAACTCCTGCCTCCTGATGCCCGGGACATGCAGTTTCGGGCGCCAAGCGGGAAGTTGTTTTCTACATTTAGCACTGCTTCGGGCAAGTAAAGCTAAATGTACAGCTGGGAAGCCACCGCTTGTCTTGTACTAGTGATCTTAGTGATGTTGCCGAGATCACTTGTATGCAGCCTGCATGTCTGCCATTCTCCATTGAGGGGGGTTGGCAGGTATGCGGGCGCATTGAAGAACCTGGCCTTGGGGCAGCAGAGAGAGTAAATCCACCCCTGCATATCAGAAGATATATCATGTACTCATGGAAAAGATGTGGCTCTGTTTCAGAAGGGTCAAAATATTGGCCGGCATCAAGCAAAGCAAAAAACTAAGGAGATTGCTGAAACTACTAACATTGGGTTAAGAACGGTCCACCGTATTATTACAACCTGGAACGATTGTGGTGAACCATCACCATCAAGGAAGAAATCTTGGATGATCGAAGATCACTTAAACGTTTGGTGAAACGAAATCATAAAAATGCAACAGTAGAACTCGCGGCGATGTTTAATAGTGAAAGTAAAAGCATTTCCACACGCACGATGTGAAGAGAACTCAAGGGATTGGGACAAAACAGACTGTAGCCTTGAAGAAGTACTCCAGGAAAACATTTTCTTATATATATATATATATACATATATATATATATACATATATAAAAATATACACACACACACACACTGGCCACAAAAGTCACCACCTGGACTTAGCTAAGCAAATAGTTCAGAGCCTTCCGTTGGATAAGTGTTATGATCTGGGGGTGCTTCAGTTGATCCGGTCTAAGCTTAGCAACATTATGTACCCAAAAAATTAGGTCAACTGCCAACATACTAAATGATCAGGTTTTTCCATCAATGGACCTTTTGTTCCCTGATGGCACATTGGCCATATTCCACGATAACAATGCTGGGATTCATCGGGCTCAGATTGTGAAAGAGTGGTTCAGGGAGCATGAGACGTTATTTTCACTCATAGATTGGCCACCACAGAGTCCAGACCTTAACCCCATTGAGAGTCTTTGGGATGTGCTGGAGAAGACTTTACGCCGTGGTCCGACTCTCCCATCATTACTACAAGATCTTGATGAAAAATTAATGCAACTCTGTATTGAAATAAATGTTGTGACATTGGATAAGCTTATGGAAACAATGCCACAGCAAATGCATGAGTACAAGACCATTGATGGTTCTTATGCAGGCTTGATCCATTAACATATAACCTCATTGAAGGTTTTATTATACAGTATATCTGTACAATATTTGGATCAAGTTATCTTAATCTCTTATATTAAAGCTGCGGCCAATAAATATTTAAAAGAAACAAACTGTTTGTGCCCATGAATTGAATGTTGAAGGGTTGGTTACAATGAGGTGGAGTTTATTTTTTTGGTACCCAACCTTCTTTTAGTATTCAGCTCTACCAAAGTCAGGCTCTGGAATTTAAGTGCTTTCAACGATCTTGGGCTTCCTGCTATTAGGCAGTTTAAAAAAATCCTGTTCATCATAGGTTTGATCTAAAACTGCTGTATATCAGTTCACGTGTATATAAAGGCATTGTTTAAAATTTTGGATAGACTAGGGAAGGGATAGAACTAGACATGTGCACCAGCAAAAAATGTGTTTCGTTTAGTTTTGATTCGGATTTTGCGTTATTTTGTTTTTTGGGATTCAAATAAAAAATAAATATTTGTTTCAGCATTCAGATTCAGACAAAATTAGTTTGCGGTAGTCTGTACGAACGTTCGATTTGTTTTCGTTTCGGGATTCGTTTCTTCTTCGTTTCGTTCGAGCAAAGTGACATTTGAGAAAAACATTCCAACAAACGAAATTTCGTACAGACTACAGCTAACAAATTTCGGAATCGGAAATTCGGATTTGTTTGCATTCATTATATCTGTAATTTGGAATTCGGACACATCCGAATCTCTGAATTTCCGAAATTTCGTCCAAATTTTGTTTCGGACTAAACGAATCACACATGTCCAGTTGGAACCCCTGACAGGATTTTATGGTTGCCGCTCTCACTGCTGTAGAGATTCACCCTCTGTTTGTCCCTGTGTCCATTGTCTCCAGTAGACTAAGGGGTCTATTCACGAAGCAGCCGAAGGATCTAGCCGTAGCTTCGGCTGATCCATCGGCTAGCTTCGGCCCCAGGACCCCTTCGGTTCAGGGCTGCTGTACGGGCTATTCACTATAGACCGTACAGCTCCCGAACTTGGGCGAGCGGCTCAGTCGAGCCGAACGCATATGCCTCGGCTCGGCTGCGCCCCGCTGACA
>NW_017307553.1:324830-327220 GCF_000935625.1 Nanorana parkeri | reverse complement strand
GGGCCTGCTTCTGACAGCTGGGCGGAGCCAGCCGTGATCTTACGGCTGGCTCCGGCCACTTGCAGAGAGATCAGCTTCCCTGGTTACCAGTTACCACAGAGGGACCGAGCAGAACAGCCGAGCCGATTGTTCGCTAATACGCTATCCAAAACAAATTAAAAAATGGCCACACACGCTAAGCTACAGCTTTTTGTATGCACAGCTGTGAGAACCATAGATTGTGGAAACACCAATTTCACAAACTATAAAGTAATGTAAACAGATATTTGCTGACCACTAACCCTTTCACACCTAACTCTCCCACAACCTAACCTCCTCAGCCTGGGTTCCTCAAAGTAATGTTTCTCTTGCAACTTCATTGTTGGAAAACCTGGAATGATATGCGCTTCCTTTATGTGCTTTAGTTAAACAAAGGTGCTTTCTTACTGTCAATTATATTCCTGTGCTCTGTATTCCACAGTGCCAGGAGGCAGCTCAGTGTCCAATGGGTTGACATGCCGATCCTGCATCTCTGGCAATTCTGACTGGTGTTACACTCCTGATACCATGCAATGCACGGGCGATGAGAACATGTGCCTCCTCCAGACTACAAAAATATCAGGTAAATGTTTTAGACAGGACCAGTGTTATCCCCAAAAGTATTTATTTGTGATTTGTGTATTAATTATTTATGAATAGTAAATAATGTAGATTAAAATTGAACATCCCCCCCCCCCCCCCTAGCTAATCACCTTTGGTTTTCTTGTTTTTTAACTCAAGTAAATACTAGTGATGGGCCAAACAGGACCGAGTTCGGTTCTAATTCGAACTTTAGAACATCCATAAAGTACGAATTTGAACTCGAACTCAATGCAAGTCAATGGGGGTAGAACTTTCAGAAACAATTGTCCCCTTTAAGAGGGCTTATATGCAAGTTATTGGCCATAAAAGGTGTATGGGGATCCGGGTACTGCCCTGGGGGACATGTATGGGGATCCGGGTACAGAGGCTCTAGACTTTGTGAGGCCTTAGGCGAAACTCAAACATGAGGCCCCCACTTACACCCATATTGAAAGACAATGCAAACAATAATTAAAAATGAACTGTATACATTGCATATTGTAGGACGAGCGTTTAATCCCAGCAGCCAGGAATTTACAGCTTCGAGAGCTAGAATCTTATTTCTTTTTAATCACCTTTTTATTGTTTTATTTAATTTTGTATTTATTTATTTATTTTTAAATCAATGTATTTTTTTTCCAACTAACTTTATTGCTATCACACAGAAGATAACAAGCCCCTGTCTGATAGCAAGGTAAACAGCTACTTCCTCCAGCGTTAATCCACATTAACAGGACGCCGGAGTAAGCATCTGACAGCTGGGGGGAGGAGTTTGTCAATCACGGCGCGGCAGTCCTCACACTACAGAGCCGGTGGGCAGAGCCTCGGACCGCCCCGTCGTGATTGGACAGCGGCAGCACACTACCGTCCACCGCCGGGACACCTTACACCGACGCCCGCAACTTCCCCACAAGGTCACCGCTGCTGCCCCTCTGCGTTCTGCCGACCCGCGGCCGGGCCTCGGTGGCCTTGTGGGAAATCCGGGCCTGAGGGTGAGCCATGATTAGGCATGCCTCTCACTTTTCTCTTTGCCCTGATTGGCTAAAGTCTTGCACCTGACCTGTGGTCAGGTGCAAAGGCTTTAGCCAATCAGGTGCTCACAAGGCGCGGCTGGCAAATAACCAGCCGAACACCCTGACAGTTTGTGTGTTCGCCGAACACACGTACAGCCGATGTGCGAGTCAAACTCACATTCAGCTTGAACATCGAGACCAACCCTAGTAAATACCCCAAAAACTTGCCTAAATTTACGGTAACATTTACGATCCTCTCATGGTCCCGAAGGCCAGAATACTGCGCAATGGATACCTTCAATTTAAAAAAATCATAATCTCTAAATAAGGTTCCAATGCAAGCAGTGTAAGTACCTGACTGGGTATCGGCTGCTTGCATTTACTATACAGCAGAGGTCAGAAGGGGAGGGAGGGGCTGAACAAGGAGCCAGTGCAAAGAGCAGGATGGTAGGAGGAAAGAGCAACGTGACAGTAATTCCTCACTGCTTCACCTTTCACTGTCAGGCCACAGTGGGCAGGGAACTTGTAAGTAAAAGCAAAACTCCAGCAGAAAAAAAAAAGGCCTCTACCCTGCTGTGCAGGACCGTGCTGTGTGGCAATGCTGTATAAATCTCAGGACCGGATGGACAGAAATAAAAACCCTTTTAGATAGTATTTAATCTCTATATTTAGCTGTTTGCCTAGAGTCCAGCTTTACGATTGTATATTTTTTTCACACATTTGTTTTTAAAATAGTATATTTTTAATATATTTATTTTTTACAGGATCTCAGTCACT
>NW_017307553.1:278714-324678 GCF_000935625.1 Nanorana parkeri | reverse complement strand
ATCAACAGCAATCCGTGGTTGTGCCACAAAGAGCATATGCGATCTCGGCAGCCAGTCCTACAGTTCCCAGGGAACGTCGGCTAACATCAAGTTCATCTGCACTAGCGGAAGTATGAGTCTCCAAAAAGGCTTCTACCTCCCAGCTGTGATTTGTCTTTTTTTGCTTAAGTTATTGATCTGAAATAAAAAATAAAATATATATAGATATATATCTATAGAGAGAGAGAGAGAGAGAGAGAGAGAGAGATAAATATCTATATCTCTCTCTATATATATATATATATTACACACATATGAGCTATAGAGGTTTGGATTGATTTGATTGTAATTTTTATAACAAGGCTAGAGTTCATAAGCTGCAATTTAATTTCCTTTTTTAATTTTTTTTTTACTGTGTGTAAAATCTGTTTTTGAATCCCATTCTTCCACCCATGTTCCATACATCAAAATAAACAATTGTTGTGTCACAACTGAGTTCTAACAACTAACTACTAATGTGTAATTTTTCAACGCTTACAGTTCATTTTCGTAAAGTAGAGAAGACTGTCCCCTACCATCATGCTGCAAAGAGAGAGGCCCTTGCTCTCTGTGTAGAAGCAATAGTCTCTCTACTCAGGGACATAATAACAAAGGGGATACTGGTGAACCAGCTCTAGGCCCACCACCGAAAATAGGCCCAGCCAGCGCAGATCGCCTCCGTATGCTCGATGGCAATCTGGGCAGCCAGGCTGAACACAATTAGCCAAAGGCACCAGCGGCTCTCTAGTCAGGCATAGTAGGCGGCTGCTCGCTGGAGTCAGCGAGGAGCGAGTGACGGCCTAATTGGAGAGCTGTCTCTGCTACTTCTAGGGTTGCCACCTGTCCGGGATTCACCCAGACAGTCTGAGTTTTGAGTCCTGTATGTGCTGTGTATGGGTTTCAGGCCATCTGACACCCAGACATAAGATATCATGAGGTCAGGCAGACAGGGACAACCAAGGAGTCCTGGTGTTCCAACTTGAGTGCCTGTAGGAGGCACGGAACATAAAGGGATGCTGAAACTTGTGGAGCAAGGTGTCTGAAACACAGGGTGCATATAAGTCTTGAAAGCACACTCTCCTGGCTGTCTCTCCTAGCTCTTACTCCTTGCTGCCTCTCCTCGCTCTCCTCCCTCCTGTCTCTCCTTGCTCTCTTTCTGCCTATCTCTCCTCTACCCCCTCTCTCTTTCTCCTGGTTGTCTCTCCTCACTCTCTCCTGTATATAAGAGTTTGAAAAAAAACTTGGGCGGGGGAACCTGTTCCTGTGCCACATCCAATACTCGAGAATGGCAACAAATGTATGTAAATAACAGACTATGAAGGTACCAAAATGAATCAATTGAATCAATTCACATCATATTTTATTGCAACATTATACCAAACACTAAAACCACACCTTAAAAAAGAGCTTTCGACAACTATTTGGCCTTAACACCGTATCCCAGCCAAACTGATCAATATCCACTTCATAACACAATATTCAACATCTCTTGGCCACTGTTATTACATTATACCGCTCTGTAATTTATTAAACGCTGGATATTCCGGTGAGACTTATCTCAACGCGTTTCTCGGATAAGTCCGCCTTGCAAACTGAGGCATACTAGAAAATATACATAAAATTGTGTATAAATAACACAGAATACAACAAAAACAGACCAGTGTAAATTGCCATAAACAATATAAGTTTGCCTACAAATAGCCAATGTAATCGTGTATCCAGCGGCATTCGTCTAAAAGCAACGCCAGCTATGAGCTGCTCGTGCAGGCGCAGAGACAGTTATACAGAGCTTCCCTTATAATGGACCACACACCGCGGCACATAGATTCCTTAACTAAGATATTAATAGTACCCATTAACCAGAAACTCGGTGTGAATGTGAATTGATTCAATTGACTCAATTCGGAGCCTTAAAACCATTATATATTTAAATTTTTTTGGTCCCACAAGAGTGACGGCTAACAATCTACAATCATTAGGCGGTCAAACAAAGATTACAGTGATCCAAATAAATCTAGTGTATCAAGAACAGATTAGCTCAAACAAAAAGGAAAAGTCCAGGGCCGGATTTACTTTTTCTGCCGCCCCAAGGCCAGGTTCCTCAATGTTATATATATATATATTTACAGTCTATATATACATTGTATGTATATATGTATGTGTATGTGTATGTGTGTGTGTGTGTGTATATACAGTATATATATATAATAAACTATATATCGCACTGTAATACAGTGGATTTCAAAGTCAAAAGGCAAACACGGATCGAAGATATAAAAGTATAAAAATATATATCCTTACTGACATCAAGAAGCTGCTGCTTACAATAATTATATGAAACGAAAGTGATGGCATACCTTTGGGACTTGCGTTACTTCTCTAGGAACTTAATCACTATGGCTGACACACAGTTCCAGGCAATTGCTGCTTTATATCACCTCTGCCTACCTCCATTATCAAGAAATCTCTCCTCTCTCTCTCTCTTCCAATATAACCTTCCGGCTCTTGACCAGAGAGGAGTGAGACAATTTTGTTTTACATACTCTACAGTCCTTATTTAAGGAGTTTAGGCCAACAAGTAACAATCACTGCCCGCTAACTAATTTGAGATCCCAACAGTGTATTTTTATTAGATGTACTCATATTCCCTTCATACATCACACAGCGCTTTTATATCACGAATGACCTCGGGTCAAGCAAATCAAAGGTTATACCTCGCTTTAATTGATATGTCAGTTTGCCCATCTCATAAATTCTGTTCCAGTTTTTCATTTGCAATGTGTACAATGTGTAACCAAAGAGACGAGATGAATATTGGGCAAATAAAAATGTGGAACTTTCCTAACAAATGTTTTGCCAATAATTATTGTGAGCCAGTCTGGACAAGTATATTCTAGGGCAGTTGCAGGCAACCATGGCACTCCAGCTGTAGTGAAGCTACAATTCCCTTGAGGCATTGCAAGACTCTGACAGCAACAGGCATTACCCTCAGAGGCAAATATTTGAATGGGATTTGTAGTTTCAGAGCTGGAATGCCAAGGTTGCCTACTCCTGTTCTAGGACTTATTGTTTAAAAAGAGACAAAACCCCCTTTCTGTTATGTTTCTCTGTTTTAAAATCCGGAAAAGGAACCCCATGATACCTAAGCCATCGAGGAAAAATGTTACCACTCATCCCTCCTTTAAAGGTCTCCAGTCTGGGTTTATAGCGGGTGCAAGCAAGGAGCCCATCCACGCTCCATACCTCCCCATAGTCCATATTGGAAATGCCGCACTGTGCTAATATACCACGAGTAAAAACTTTATTCAACTTCAACAAGCTTATTGCTATCCCCACCTTGTAGACCATTCAACTCATTATAAGAATTAATTACATATATTCCATGAACGAATGAACCAATGAAGGGAGATCCATCCAGGAGGTCATAAAACTTTTCATTTTATCTTCACTTACAAAATTTGCTTACAATTGTTTACACATAGAATTACGTACAACACATACAGTAAATACCTAAAATCTTATCCTTCATGGTACTAAGTATTATTGCAATTCATAACATGCATTGAATAACTTCATAAATAGGTGTCACCTCAAACAGATTCTCTGGAACCTCTTTTGGTTTATCCAAAACGCATTAACCCTTTACCTACATTAGCAATTGGATGATGGATAATCCACAATGGTAGAATTACATTGAAAGTGTATTCCTCCACTTCATCCCACATAGCACATAACAAAACAAGTTATCCTCCCAAGATGTGAATAATAAGTAGACATGTATAAGGGAATTTATGTTATTTCAATCTACTCACTATATTCTAACCATATCCATGGACATAATGTGTAGGATGGTGGCTATCTAAAGTATCCAAGGTTTTCTAAGTGACACTGTAAACAAGTGCACCCATAGCTGAATGGCATCATGTACTACGGATGTGATATTTTAATTTTGGGCTCTACTGAGTATCCACATACATGATGTCTTTACTAATCATCATCCAATATTAGTTGTGGTACATGAGCATGTGCCATCAATGTTCCCCCAGTTGTGAGCACATCTGCCATCTACTACATATAACCATAAAGTGAAGCCTTCATTCGAAAGTACCATCGAATAAACTGACATTCAGGGCTATTGAACAGTATGTGGTACAGTGTATACAGTGCAAACCATATGGTGCAAATATACAGCACACAGAATGTAATGCAAAACAATTGCTATCCAGACTGTTTTCTGACCATCTATGGTGTCTGAATCCACCATCAGCACCCATGCCACCCCTTGTCCTGCTACACTCTGTCACCAAGTCCTGGGGGTATTGCACAGGAGGTGTGAGGGAAGTCCTCTCGTCACCTCATTCTCTACAAGGTAAGGTGTCCTTATACCATATACAGTAATATATTTTATGTTAGTGAAAAGGAGCAGTTACTCCCACCTCCAGAAAGTTACTCTTTACTGTTGAAAAGGTCATGAATATACAACTAAACCCCTACTAAAAGACCAGATACCTGATGGTCACCAGACCCCTTGAAACCCATGGCGCCAATTAAGGGATGCTAGTGGCAGAATGGGCAGGGATGGGACTATTAACTTTGGACCCTTAACCAGTTTTAAATGCATCTTTGAGTAAGATAGTAACTAAAGGTCTGCTCCGGTCACTGATTTAGTAGCTATTAAACCAGTGTTCGGGACTGAGTTTCATATTGTCCAGGACTGGAAAGCCCCGGTGAAAGGGGCCTCCTGAACCC
Source organism: Nanorana parkeri (assembly GCF_000935625.1). Taxonomy (NCBI): domain Eukaryota; kingdom Metazoa; phylum Chordata; class Amphibia; order Anura; family Dicroglossidae; genus Nanorana; species Nanorana parkeri. Next base: position 319,911 of record NW_017307553.1, on the reverse strand, counting down.
CTAAAATGCATTCAATATTATTTCAACAACTACTATGACAACATTATCAGTTGGTAATATCTTGGCACTCCCTTCTCTCTTTATAGCTTACTGTCCCCTACGTAGATCTTATTATCTGTGACGACTAAATCACAAGCAGTAATGGTGATGAATCATTCTGTTTTTGACATTCATAAACCTTCCCCTTTGCAATGTTATATTGTTTCCTGTTAATGTGTTAACATGTCATAAATCCACACCCGCTGGCACCCATGGCAAGGGTGCCAAAGTTCTCACCCTCTCCAACCTCTTTAACCCCTTCGTGACGGGAGACGTACACTGTACGTCCAGCCACAAAGGGACCAAATGACTTGTCACGTACAATGTACGTGACGAGTTATTTGCTGCTTTAGAGGGCTGTTAATCGCTGAGAATCAGCTTTTAACATTCATTAATGTATGCCCTTACTACAGAGGCATTCATTAATGAAAGGGTTAACCTTTTTCAGACACCCGATACCTTAATATCGGGTGTCTGAGAGTCAAAGCAAAGCGGACACAGATGCCGGCTTTTGCCGGCATTCTGACAGCTCGTATAGATCGAGAGATATCTCTCTCAAGCTATACTGGCTTTTTTTTTTTTTTTTCATGAATAGATACAAAATGTGTCTATTCCTACAATGTATCTATTCCTGGAAGAAGAATGTTTGTTTGCTGATCGTTGTTGCAACAATCAGAAAACATTTAGTAACAGCTGAATCCTGAACTGCTGCAGGATCAGTGTCACTAACTTATTATCGGCTGTTCTGAAGTTTGAAGCAGCCTGATAATAACCAAAAATTTATTAATTTATCATGCAGTAACAGTGAGATTAATTCACAAAATCTGCTTGATATAATTAAATAAATAAAATAACATTTTTAAGTTAAAAAAAAAGTGAAAAGTGTAAAAAAAAAAAAAAATTGTGAAAAGTGTAAAAAAAATAAAAAAATGTGTAAAAAATAAAATAAAATAAGGGACAAATAAATGAATGTATTTATTGCATTTTTTTAGCTGTGCTGGTTTTGTAAAAAAAATACTACAAATCAAAACTGGGAAAAAAGTGTTTTTTTTAAACGGTTTTTTCCTCTTTTTTTATATTTTATTTGTCCTAAGTGAGGCGTTAGACGCACATATGTGATATAAATATGTAGCCCTATCTGTCCTCTAAAAAACAATATATAATATGTGTGGGTGCACTTTGTAAGAAAGTATATGACTGACGTGGAAGAATCACACAGCAAAAATGTCAAAAGTGTGTCAGTCATTTACGAACAGAAACTAAAAACAAGCTCAGTCAGATTACATGTGTGTGTCAGTCTTTTCATTTCGCTTTTTTTGTAAATTTAGCCTGTGTGTTTTTTAGTGCTTCAGTTGTTCAGGAATACCTGGTGATCCCGCTAGCTCCCCTTCTTTTTTTTTTTTCATTCTGCCCATGCCAAGCATGGACACAAATTCATGCTGAAGTGGTCAGTTTGCTTTACTTTCCCTAACTTGCTCCTATGACCCCTCTCCCCTTCCTCATCCAGACCTCCACAGTTTGATAGACATAGATAGGAGCCACGCTGACTTCAGAGCATCTTGTTTCCTTAGGGCCTCCTTGCATGTATGACGTTGGTAGACTCCACCATGTATCTTCTATAGGCTCCACCCCCATCCTCGGAGCTGTAAGAGAGAGGAGGGGGACAAGCAGTGACATAACCACAGCAAAGAACAACCTCAAAATCTTTTTTTTTATTTAAAATGGGGCTAGATGCTAATTAATAATGTATAGGGGTTTATTTATAAACCATTCGCACAGCGAACAGCTGTGTGAATGAGCTTTACAGGACAATATGCCCACTAGGTGGATCCAAGGAACACAAGACGCTCCTATGCTTCTTTGTTCCATCTAGTGGGCAGAATGCACTGCAAATCTTGTTAGGCTTTTACTGTGTAATTATTGGAGTTCTGTGACAAATGGGCTCTGTGCTCTGTTTATCAGGAGCACACAGAACTGGTGGCTGTCACATTGCCACTGATCACACAGGAAAACCAGTGATCTCCCAGTGTAATTTGCAGTACTGAGCTATCACTTTGCCAGTTCAGCCCTGCACAGTTTGCAGGAAATGGCTAAGTGATGTAGAGGCAGTGTAAGGCACCAAGCACCTCTACGCATGCGCCTGGCCCCATTTTCCGAGTAACTTGGAAATGGGCGCTGGTACGAAATGACACGTCTGCTGCTAATGGATTGGCCTATATAAACCAAAATGCCATATGCTTAGTTGCTGGATGATCTTCAGCTAGTTCCCTGTGTTCCTTGCTCCTGCCTTGTTTACTGACTTCCTGTGTTTGATCCAGATTGTCTCTGACCATTCTTGATTGCTGCCCGCCTCCTGACTTCCGCCTGTTCATTGGACTTCCTTCTGCTTCCTGTTTTGTTCTTTGCTGCTCGGCTGGAATTGACCCTTGGCTTCTGTTTGGATCTTGCTCCTGTCTTCTGCTTCAAACATCCTGCTGCCCGCCCGGCTTGACCTTGGCTCTGCCTGACCTGCCTCCGTTCCAGATTCTGGACTTCCTACCTGGCACAAGTGTCTGCTACATCCTTGGCACTTGCGCAGCTCGCTGTCACTCCTCCTCTGTTCACATCCTCACGGTCGAGGGACACGAGCTGCAAAGGGAAGCCTCCTCAACGGTCGGTCTCCACTCAGGTACGTGACAGGCCCTGGGCATGGTGCCCCATACAGCACCATGCCCAGGGCATGGGTCTGTTCTGCCTCCGTTTTAGCACAGCCCTATCCACATCCACCTTCCAGACACTAATATAATAGTAATATAATAATAATACTGTCCATGGTATCTCTTATTTGATTATCTCATGATATCTCTTTGTGCAATAAGGCGAGACTATACCTCTCACGTGGGACCAGCATCCCTGTACAAAAACATAGTTTAGGCATTATAATCCACACTAAAAGCAACACATTTCCTTACTATTTATATGAGTGCCACAAGAGTTGGTGGATAGAGCAAAGGTAGTTGACAATATGGTGGTTTGAGGAAGGAAGGGAAGCTGGTGGGGGTGGAAATGAAATAAATGAGTGATGAGTGGGTAGGGGAACAAGTGACATGGGAGTCATGTATGTGGCTATCAGAGTCTTGCAATGACTCATAGGGCTTGTAGTTTCACCAACAGCTGGAAGTTGCCTACCACTGGGCTATGTTATGCTAGTACTTTAAACCGTTGCCCTTTCCCAACACAAAGAAGTAGAATCTGCTAGTTCCCTGTGTTCCTTGCTCCTGCCTTGTTTACTGACTTCCTGTGTTTGATCCAGATTGTCTCTGACCATTCTTGATTGCTGCCCGCCTCCTGACTTCCGCCTGTTCATTGGACTTCCTTCTGCTTCCTGTTTTGTTCTTTGCTGCTCGGCTGGAATTGACCCTTGGCTTCTGTTTGGATCTTGCTCCTGTCTTCTGCTTCAAACATCCTGCTGCCCGCCCGGCTTGACCTTGGCTCTGCCTGACCTGCCTCCGTTCCAGATTCTGGACTTCCTACCTGGCACAAGTGTCTGCTACATCCTTGGCACTTGCGCAGCTCGCTGTCACTCCTCCTCTGTTCACATCCTCACGGTCGAGGGACACGAGCTGCAAAGGGAAGCCTCCTCAACGGTCGGTCTCCACTCAGGTACGTGACAGGCCCTGGGCATGGTGCCCCATACAGCACCATGCCCAGGGCATGGGTCTGTTCTGCCTCCGTTTTAGCACAGCCCTATCCACATCCACCTTCCAGACACTAATATAATAGTAATATAATAATAATACTGTCCATGGTATCTCTTATTTGATTATCTCATGATATCTCTTTGTGCAATAAGGCGAGACTATACCTCTCACGTGGGACCAGCATCCCTGTACAAAAACATAGTTTAGGCATTATAATCCACACTAAAAGCAACACATTTCCTTACTATTTATATGAGTGCCACAAGAGTTGGTGGATAGAGCAAAGGTAGTTGACAATATGGTGGTTTGAGGAAGGAAGGGAAGCTGGTGGGGGTGGAAATGAAATAAATGAGTGATGAGTGGGTAGGGGAACAAGTGACATGGGAGTCATGTATGTGGCTATCAGAGTCTTGCAATGACTCATAGGGCTTGTAGTTTCACCAACAGCTGGAAGTTGCCTACCCCTGGGCTATGTTATGCTAGTACTTTAAACCGTTGCCCTTTCCCAACACAAAGAAGTAGAATCTGTCTTATGTCTCTTCTTCTCAGCAGTTAGGTTTAACTGCTGTAGGGATTGCATAATTTTATTCTGCTGACTCTTTAGGCATTGGTCATTGTCACGTGTACACACCTCCTGCTGGCCAAACCCCTTGTTGATTGATTGCACAGTCTGCAATCTGAATGTTGTCTGTTATCTGGCATGATGCAGGATTATTTTATATCCCTCATAATAAAACCCATACACCTACCACACATAACAATATAAATAGGACATTATTCAGCAAAACACACAGCGGACTCGCATTATGGCATCACTTTTTCAGTTTCTTGGTGTGTTCTTGGCTTTGGTAGCATCTGGTAAGTCTATTAATGTTGAAGGAGTGAGGTTTGTCATTGAAAGAATGTGCCATTTTGTTTTTGTGATTCTAAAGCCCTGGTGCCCAACCTAAAGTTATTGTGCAGCATTATATCAACTGAAAATGATGTGTGTCCCTTTGGTGATGTCAAGGGCCACATTTAAGGCCCCACCGCATTAAGAAAGTTGACCACCACTGTTCTGAATATTGAATGCTTGCCTAAAATAAATAACAGCAAATTATTTTAATGTAAAGTAAATCTGTCAAACTAAAGTGGTTCTTGGAGATGTATAGAGTGGTTTTAGCAAAACTGATTCATTACTGGTGAAATTTTGCCGCGGTGAAAAAATCTCAGATGAATTTGATGACCTACTGAATCTAAATTTTTTTTTAGAAAATTAGATATTCTTTTTCCCATTTTTTTTAGAGGATTTTTTAGGTGGTTTATTAATTTAGTGTACTTTATGTTTGTGTGTTTTGTGTAGTCTACGTTTTCTTTGTGGTTGTTATTTGTGTAGTGTTGCCTACCAGCTTCAAAACCTGCTTCCAATTACCACACCTACCCCCCAACAGACACACACACTTCCCTTCCCTCTTACAATTCCCCCTGGGAGGTCTGATGAACCCCAAATTATGTGGAGAGAGAGTGACTCTGAAACAATGCCACCCTAATTTTTACCCAAAATTCACCAAGACCAAGAAGGTCAGATTAAAAACTCCATACATTCAACTACAAAAACAATGCATCTTATTTGTGTTTCACTCGGCTGTAGATCCTCCAATCATCTCTGAATTGGTGCTGACACTGTCCTTCCTTCTGGAGCGGGGCTACTTTTGTTCCCCATGGTCCCTGTGTGTGTTGTAAAGTAGTCACCGCTTCAAGCTCACTCCCGGGATAGACTACAATCTCAATACAAATGAGTAAACTAAACATGAGATTGTAGTCCATCACAGGAGTGAGCTTGGAGCAGTGACTACTTTACAACACACACAGGGGCCATAGGGAACAAAAGTAGCCACCCTCCAGAAGGAAGGACAGTGTCAGCACCAATTCAGAGATGATTTGAGGATCTACGGCTCCATCCCTCTTTTACTTTACATTTTTCACTGTAGATTTTTGTCTTTCTGTGAATTTTTTTTAATATAAGTAGAATATTGGAAGTTATGTTTTAGAAAGACTGTCCATAATCTTTAAGAGCTATGTAAAGCCAATTGCACCCCTAAAAACCATCAAAAACCACTTTAACCACTGACATTTTGGAGAAAAATAAACACTCTCAATTGTTCTCATCACTTTTGATTTAGGAGATGAAAGAGCAATCACTGTGTCTGCAAATATATCTATGTTATGTCCTTCCAAGCACCACAGAGCCCCCAAGCAAGGGATCTCAGTGTGCAAATTGCAACATTCTGCTCCAAAATTATAGCTCAGACGCCATGCAATATGCATAACTTTATATAGGCAAGACACACACATTGTGAGGGATGTAGGAACCATGACATATCTGTAACCTTTATACCACACAGACTTGGCAGCACCCAGAAAAATTATGAGGACAAAAAAATAGGTGTGTCCAGGGAGCTCCCAGTTTTATTATTTTGTTAATTTCTGTTTGTCTTGTCTATATAATCTATGTTTTATTTTTTTTGCCTCTTAAGCCCTCAGTCTTCTTTTTTTGCTGGCTATAAAATATATATATGAGTACTTGGCTCATCTTAACAGCCATGCACTCATATCATGACCTTATCTTCCAAAAAATAACAATAGCATAAGTTTTTTGTTTTTTTGTTTAACCTATCTGATTGATCGTTACTTCCTGTATCTGGCGGTCTACTGTATTTATGGTTACAGACTGTGGTTGGCCACAGACTTTATTCTAGCATATGATAATATCATTAACTAAAAAGGAAGAGATAAGATGATGACATGATGCAACAGATTTAGAGTTCAGGGCTTTAAAAGAAAGGCTTCTTTGTACTGTCCACAGCAAAGTTATGCGTTGCAAAGTACAAATCCCTTCCAAGGTCAACTTGGGCACGAGCTCCTAAAAATATGGCTTCCTGCCATATAGTCTCCTGGTATTTTTTTTTACCATCTTTTAAAAAGTGTTTAAAGTGAACAGTGGCGTAACTAGAAATCACTGGGCCCCATAGCAAAATTATGTATGGGGCCCCCCAAACCGCCTCCGAACCCCTGCTCCGCAACCTACCCTCAACCAAACGTCTCCTTCTCTTCAGTTCTGCTCCTGCTGGCTCTGACCTCAGAGTTAAAGAAAGAAATCATTCTGTCGCTGATTTGCTACATGGCGACTGCCTGGCAGGCAGGGCCGGATTAAGCGCACCATGGGCCTGTTGTTGAGGATTTTGGTGGTCCTCTTTATGGAAATGGCAGCACTCACTGGGGCCCTCTTCCTCCTGTCTGTGCTGTGATTTGTAGTCTCTTTACAGCTTGGAGTTAGTGGTGGAGTGCCAGGGCACGGTTGCAGCTGTGACCCAGGTAATTCTGCCACTGACTCCAAGCTGTAGAGGAGCTACAAATCTCAGCATACATGATACAGCAATGCAGAGATCAGCGGTGTAAAGCAGGGTGCAAAGGTCAGTAGCGTAACATAGAGGTCAGTGACCTGTGCACTCTGCGTTACCCTACCCTACGCTAGTGCTGCACATCTCCCAAACCCTGCCAGGCATACCACGAATGCTAAGTGTACTAACAAGTAGGGATACCCCGATATATCGGCCGCAAATTGCACTTTTGGCATAATGCCGAAAGTGCAATTTTTGTGCCGACACATCGGCGCATGCCTGCTTTCTTTCCTCCCCGCTGGTCACTGCTCTGTGTCCCAGCAGGGAGGAGAGAAACTGTGACAGCTGGCCGAGCGCTGTGAGCGGCCGGCGTCTCTCCTCCCACACCGCTCAGCCTCCTGTCACAGTCCGGCAGATCGGTGTGTGGGTGGAGACAGCCAGCGCTGTCACAGGAGGCTGGGCTCTCCTCCCTGCTCCGCTCAACCTCCTGTGACAGCTGTCAGAGAGGAGAGTGAGTACAAACACTCAGCGATCAGTGATCGTTGAGTGTTTGTTAGGGATGCACAGATCAGTACATAACATACAGTGAAAGGTTCAATTACCTGGTTCTCCGTCCCCAGAAATCTCAGGCCTCCTAACAGCAGAAAGAGACAGCAGAGCAGCTCCGACCGATGAGAAGAGAGCTGCCAGACGCTGGGGCTGGGAGAACCACACACAGTTCATATGGCCTCGGGCACTGCCTGGGCTTGGTGCCTCACAGACAGTCTGCACAGTGTAGGGACGATGTGAGACTCCTCGGCGGGTGGCCCTCAACGGACAGCACACAAATGTCTTTGTGAGTGGAGGCAGCGGCAGCATGTGACTCACTGACTCCTTCCCCGTGAGCGCGCTTAGAGCCTCACAGACAGTCTGCACAGTGTAGGGACGATGTGAGACTCCTCGGCGGGTGGCCCTCAACGGACAGCACACAAATGTCTCTGTGAGTGGAGACAGCGGCAGCATGTGACTCCTTCCCCGTGAGCTCGCTTAGAGCCGGTCCTGCCCGTGAGTGACCGCCGGTGCGGCGGCAGCCTTTTTTTAGGGGACACTTCTGTAATTGCCTGCTTATGACCGGGCCCCACACTGCCCAGGGCCCCATAGCGACCGCGTGGGTCGCTATGGCGGTGGTTACGCCACTGAAAGTGAATGTATACCCAAAACTTATTTTTGATTAATTTTGGATGCAGAAAGGAAGGGCTAAAACCCCTGTTATGTTATTTTTTGTCATCTGTGTCCTTTTGGGAGGTATCTCTTCACTTCCTGTCATAGAGGCGAAGTTGTAAGTGAGCGTACAGCTGGCTATACCTGGTTCTATTGGGTTGAACAAAATAAATTGAACTGATTCCTCGATTAATGCTTAGGAGCATTGATAAACAAATCCCCTGCTATCTCCTTTGTTTGGCTGCTGGCTCCGTTCGGCCGAGAATTTTCGGACCTGCTTCTTCGAGACATAACGGGCGTTAGGGTGCCCACAGCTCGCCTACCTAAATCTCTGCAAAGTGGGGGAAATTTTTTTTCAGGTGCTAGGACAGTACCAGGAACCCAAGACAGTTGGGGGAGTGTTACAGACAGTAATGATCTGTAAAGGTTTTTTTACTTCTGGTTGCTAATTTATAAGGAACCAACTACCTGTGGGTCATGCTTTCATTTAAAAAAAATGCCCTAGGACTCATAAGTATGAGACTTAGAGGGGTATTCACGAATGAGCCGAAGGATCCAGCCGAAGCTCGCCTGACCCTTCGGCTCACTTCGGCCGCGGGAGCCCTTCGGTTCAGTCGACCGATCTCCATGCAAATGACAGCTGGGCGGAGCCAGCTGTGATCTCATGGCTCGCTCCACCAAGTTGTAATGACAGATCAGTGTCCCCAAATGACCTGGGGATGCTGATCTGTCATTAAACAATAACAACTCGGCGGAGCCGGCCGTGACTTCACGGCCGGCTCCACCCACTTGTTATTTATTGTCCGGGACCTGCTAGAAGACTCTGGCAGGTGCCGGCCAATAGGAAAAAGTTGGGCAGAGCTAGCAGTGATGTCACTGCTGGTTGCGCCCAATTGTTTTTATTTTGCCGACATCTTTCAGATGCTTCATTAGGCGGCGGGAGTTCATCACGTGCAGTTAGGTCATCGTTTTATTATTTCATTATTATTTTTTCTTTCTGGTCTTTAAAAAAAAAAAATTAATTTACTTTTCCTAATTTTTTTACATTTAAAAAAAAAAAAATTCAACATTTTTTTTATTTTTCATTCATTTAACTTTTTTTTCTATTCTGCTCGCTACTTTGGAGGTACAGAGCAGAATTGCCGAGCCGAATGCTGCTCGGCGGCATTCGGCTATTCACTTACTGCCTTTCGGCCTCTATGAGAATAGTGAGTGAACTGATGTTGGATCGGCTGAGTCGAACTCCTTCTGCACTTCGACTGCAGAGCATGTTCGGCTGACCGAAGGAAGCCGATGTACGGCTGATTTTAGCCGATGTACGTCTGAAATCAACCGTACAAGGCTGAAGTGAATAGCCATAACGGCTCGGTGAATAGCCATAAAAGCTCGGCAGCTAAGTGTGTGTATTCAATCTACTTCCTTAAAAAGAAGAGGACTCTTAGGCTAATAAAATGGCCCTGTATTTCATTCATAGTTCCTATTCACTTAACTACCTTTGAGGGTGGGAACTGGATTTCCATAAAAGACTACCTGGACCACTTTCCAGGTCACCAAGGGAATAATCCATTTGCACAGGCCTACATCCTCTTGCCCCACTCTAGTGAGAATCACAAATAACAATCTTTTTCATCAGTAGCAAAACCCCTCTACAATATTTGTAACTGCTGAGTAATGATAGGATCTCAAAGATTCCATTGCCAAAACCACCACCAGGAGGGGAATCTTTTAATCCCGACATCCATTAAGTACTAAAATATGTGTATCAGGTGGACATTTTGCAGAGGAATACAGACAGCTCTTATGACGACTCTTTGATAAATAAGGCTCTATTTTCTGTAAGCAGGACTGCTATGGCTGATGCTCAATCTATGCCTGTGATTTTTCTGTCTTTAGGCTACTCGCTCTCTTGTAAGCAATGTTCATCTCAATCAACATCATGCACCGGCCCCAGTACGACCTGTCCCCCTGACAATGTGTGTTTAGCTGTATACACGCAAACTGGAGCATGTAAGTTCTTCAACAAAATATTCAACTGTCATTAATGTGTATTTGATGTTTCAAAAGTATGGCATTTGGAACCTTTTTTTTTTCTCTCCAGAAGTAATTAACGCTCTGTTTTATTTGTACAACAGTAGTACTGTACATGCAAATTTGAAAGCTGACATCCACAATACAATATTTCACAACATTACAATACATTTTACAGACCAGTGTTCATATTTGCACAGCCCAGCAATGCAGCAAATCCTGCCGGCCCCCAGCCTGGACACTGAAGGAGCAGACTGATGAGGACATTCAGTGGCGGACCTAGGGAACAAAGGGCCCTGGTGCAAGATTATTTTTGCCCCCCCCCCCCAAAAAAAAACCCACAAACCCCCTAACCCATATCCCCTTTAGCAACCAAAAAAAAAAGTTGGAAAAATTGCATTGCTGTATAAAGTACTGCTGAGATTTGTAGTCCTCTATAGATGGCACCATTCTGCATTGCTGCAATGCAGAATGGGACCTGCTATATAGAACTACAAATACCAGCTGTACTTTATACAGCAATGCCATCAATTGGGCTACAAAAAAAAATGATTTTATTTATTAACTTACCTTCACCTCCTCTGGCTGTTTCCTGGTGGGGGAGGCTGCAGAAAACCACCCGTGTGTGTGTCCATCTCAGCGCGCCCGTGTACTCAGGCGGCTGTCTGCTGGGTCCTCACGGCCGAGGCCCAGAGCTGCCCCCTGCAGTGCCTGCAGGCTTTTTTTTATTCGGGCCCCCTTGTCTCTGCGCCGGGAGTGTCGGAAAGACCTGATACTCCTGGCTCCTACCTGAGTAGTACACGGGCGCACTGAGATGGACACGTCACACACAGGGGGCCCGTCAGCCAATGCGCCGGTGCAGAGATGGGGGGGCCCGCAGCATACCGATCCGATGGTAACCGGCGGCCGGACACCAACGGGTCCCCCCATCTCTGCCCCAGGGCTGTGTTTGAATAGATACTGGGCCCCCCGTAGGCTCAGGCCCCGGTGCGGCTGCACCGGCTGTAGTTACGCCACTGAGGACATTGTTCTGATCACTCTGCTCTCTTGTTCTGGGGACTACAACTGTTCCTCTGCATAGAGGCAGTTGTAAGCTCTTTAATGCTCTCTATCTCATGTCATAGCTTTCTATGGTGAAAACCTTGTGTTAAAATTAACAACATTAATGGCAAGAGCTACTTCAAATTGCCTGTTCAGGACCAAGTACCAGGTTTGCTTGCTAGCTATCCCCATCTACTGGGGATTATTACCTCCCCTGTTCTCCTGTGCCCTCTATACTGTATGCTGACTAAAGGCCTAAGAGAAAGTCCTGTGGAAGCATCACATTAGTCTGGGTTGCAGAATAAATAAGGGCTAAGGACCCTTCCCCTACCTCCAAAATGACAGCTGCCAGACCTGAGAACTAGATGTTCAGTCAAGCCCCGATAGTCACATGGTCACCTATACTCGGAAGTACAGGGTATGTCATGCAGGACTGTAAGTACCAGCAGAGGGAGGACTTCAGGCAGCTATATCACCTATATCTAAATGAGTAACACACATTTATATTTAAAGCTGTAGTGATTTTTATTTCAGGAAATGATGCAGTTTGTTTACTTGTAGATGGCAGTAACACACATATGTATGCAATGTCATGTTCAACTCGGGACAAGTGTGACATTAGAGGAAGTTCCAGCCTGCCTTATGGATTGAAGCTAAGAATGGGTACATCTTGTTGTTTCACTAACGACTGCACCCCGACTTCTCCTACTTGTAAGTGACTCCCCAATGCATCCTTCTGATAAACATTTTACTTTACATGATAACACAAAATAATATAAAAATAAAAGCAGTGATATTGGTCATCTGTGAAAATGCATGATATATTTTTTATGTCAAACCCTTAAAAGTCAATCCTCCAAGTCTGTGATTTTAAAGGACCCAGGGCATAATGTCGGGGTGGCTTTTCAAGTGTGGCTTTGAACCTAAATACCACCCCCTAACAGACCATTATATCCCCACCTACATAATATCACCCCAAACAGACCCATGCCCCCCTCTCCCACATACGGTATGTTGTACGTAATATTATCGAACAGCCCCATGTTCCCCTGCCTACATAATATAACACCAAACAGGCCTACATAACACCCAACAGGGTGACATTATGTATGTCTAGGTATACATTATATCAGTCTAACAACCCCAAGCTCCCCGCCTACATAATATCCACCCCATGTGCCCCTGCCTATATAATATCACCCCCAACAGGACCACATGACTTATTGATTTTCTGAGACAACCAATGGCAGTTGACTCTGTCTTGACCAACTCACCCCAGGGGAGGCCTAGGCTCCCCATGAGATATCATGTGATCAGATGACAAAACCCACAAAGGAAGGTGTTGCCGGAAGATGTGAAAAGACCACGTTTCCCCACATACATGATATCAGAAAAACAAACTAATGCTTCCCAGCTACATAATATCAACCCCAAGCACCCTATGTGCCTGTGTCTACATAGTATCACCCCCAACAGGACCACGTGACTTGGTGATTTTCTGAGACATTCAATGGCAGTTGACCCTGTCTTGACCAACTCACCCCAGGGGAGGCCAAGGCTCACCGTGAGATATCATGTGATCAGATGACAAAAGCCACAAAGGAAACTGATGCTGGAAGACGTGAAAAGATGAGGCCTGACAAATAATTTCCTTTAGGAACACCTGCCTTTTACCATGGCCACCAGTCAATGTAGCACCATGACAAAGTGTGCATGGTACACTGCCTTTAGCTTTGATTTGCTGCTTTGGTTGTATTTGTTCCCTAGACTCACCCCTATTCTAATCTTCTCACCATGGCCCCCATGGCTTCAGGCAAACTTATGAAGGCAATCAAGGCTAAAGTAAGCCTTCAATGCATCCTTTCTTGGGCAACTTTCTTATTGGAAGGCCAAGTTTAGTGACAGACCTGTATACTTTTTACTATTTGAAGGAGATTTTTAATCTCATGCAATGACATCTCTTTTCTGCCCTTCCCTTAGTACCAAAGGACAACTCAGTGTCCAATGGGTTGACATGCCGTTCCTGCGTCTCTTCTGACTCCACCTGGTGTTACACTTCAGATACCATGCGATGCACAGGGGATGAGAACATGTGCCTCCTGTACACCGCAAAAATACAAGGTAAATAATACAGACCGAGCCAATGGGGTGTATTTACTTAAAGGGACATTAAACCTTCCCTTTTTTATGTTTTATGGTGGCCAGACTTGCTGGAAAAAAAACAAATATTTTACCTTTTTATTTTTTTAAATTCCTCGTTCTCAATTGGTACCCAGACACCAAGCCCACCCCCACTGTATGGATGCCTCCATCAGCTAGCCAACTGCTGTGAAGGCACCCGTAAGTGCACAGTCACGGCCGTGCCCGCACCTAGCTGTGTGCGTCCATAAAGAAAATGTCCATGCCCCCACCTTGCAGTCACAGCTTGACTGGCGGCAGAAGGAGCCTATACTCTCCCCCGCAACCTGGAAGTTTGGGGAAACCCGTGTATCACTATCTTCCTGGTCGCAGCGGAGGAGACGAGCAGCTGCAGGTAAGTGTGTGTGTGTGGGGGTTGTTACAAAAACTGGGAGTCCGCAGAGAAGGCATTAAGGCAAAAGCCACACAGCCTTTAATACTACTTTAAGGTATAGTATGGTGTACACAACGCACACACGCTGGTGTGTGTGCGTATGCTACGATGAGTTGTTTACAACACACTGTATACTGTTAAATAATACACCATTTAACTCTATCTATAACAGCGCGTTGTCATAAACCGATGTGCATTGCATTGCAAAAAAATGCAGGCACGTGCACCAACACACTTGCATGATGTGAACAAAACACACAGAGAACAACTTTTCCCTCAGTGCCCTTGCTTTGAGCCTGCGTTGACCAACACAGCTCTTTAGAGGTACGTTTTGTGCAGTGGTTTCCCTACAGAGATCTGATACACACCCTGGTAGGTCAAAGCTAGAGCTCTCCAATCATTAGGTAGCATACGTTTGCAGGGATCTCAAGTCTCCCTGATGTTCAGGGAGTCTCCCTCTTTTGGACAGCAGCTCCCAGATGTCCGCGAGAGAGCCATTTTCTCCCTGAATGGTTTACTCTGAGTAAACCTTTCCGGTAAGATATCAGTTCGCACCGCACCCGAACGCACAGCAGGCACAAAGTGCCTTGCCATCCCCTGATGCCATTCAATTGAGACTGTCTGAAGGGGTCTCAGGTGGGCTGGTCAGGGCTGCATCCCCCTCCCTCCCAGCTCCTCTTACCTGCACACCATGCCTCCTCCACTAGTCACTAGCCTAGTTCCACAAATACAAGTAAGTTGGGCTGCAGCTAATGATTATTTTGAAATCGATTAGTTAGCCGATTATTAAGTTTGATTAATCGGATAAAAATAAGGTTTTAAAAAGGGGCTCCAGTGATGGAATATGCCGCAGCGGGCCCTGTAAGAGCCTTCACAGTCGGTCGGATACTCATGCCATTGTCCTGGGCGGGCCCCTGAGGCGGCCGGGGCCCCTGAAATTAATATCGGCCGTACCCCCCTGACTTTTATATACGACGGCCGCTGTAAAAAAATAAAAAAAAATAAGAAAGGGCACCTCCCTGAAATGAGACGGGAACCTCCCTGAAATAAGGTTTTGCAGGTTGGGATGTCTGCGTTTGGTAATTGCTTAGCTATAGGTCTGACTCAGCAGATATCTGCAGAGGGACCACTGCTTCCTCACAGAGGACAAGGCTTCTTCTCTGCAGCCTGCTGGCAGGTGAAAGGCTTTTCTACTCAGACAGTGGATGCTTTCCAAAGGAAAAAACGAAAACTTTGCACAATCTTTGTTTTAATGCACCTGGAACTTAAAGGACAATTAAACCCTCGCCGTTTTTTTGCATATACCTACTGCTAGCAAGCAGTAGATATATACAAAAACATTTTTTTTAAAAGGTATCATGAAGGTTAAATCTTACCTGTGTCTCCCCCGTGCCCTCCCGTCTGAAGATCTGAAAATTCTGAGGTGGCCGCAAAGGATCATGGGGCGGGTGCATGTGCAGTTGAGATCTTCGGCCCGGAGAAGAGGAGAGACACAGGGTAAGTCATTGCAGGCAGCCTGGCAGCGTGCACGCGGACAGGCACTCCGGGACGGGAAGACACAGTAGCCTGTGGTGGATCAGAGACTGACACCAGCGCTGGAGGGACTCCTGAAAACTAATGGAAAGATGATGATGATCAGATTAAGAGGCATCATTTAAGGTAAGTCCTTAAAAAAGCATGGGGGGGGGTTAAACTTTAATGCCCCTTTAACTGATTGGAATTTAGTGAATTGTTCTATACCCCTGGACTCCCAATGAAGTCTTCGCTTCACTACGTGATACCTTGTCATGCAATGTATGAATGTTTCATATGTGCAAAGCTCCCCTACTGTCCACATGAGAAAGCACTCAGCACACCAATGCATGGGCACCCAGCAGTCAGGCATAGAGCCCCTTGTAGAGTTGGTCATACATGTTCATTGCAAGGTTTGTAAAGTCCAGACAAACATCCTGGCATTTCCAAAATATATCTTTTAATAGGAACTGTCAAAAGGATTTTTTTTTTTTTTAAAGAAGGCATTATTACCTGAAAACTGGTTTACTTATCTCTAGGGATGCACCGATACCAAGTACAGTACTCGGTACAAGTACAAGTACAGATATTTTTCCAGCTCCAAGACTAGACTAGAGAAAAAGGCAAAAGTTAGGAGGCCACTGTCATTTGTAAGGAGCTCCTGGGATTTGTACATCTCTGTTTTAATGTATGATTTTGTTTTTATAAATATAAATAAACGGAAGCACCGATACCAGTTTTGCGAGTACGAGTACTGATACTTGCCCAAGTACTCACAGATACAAGTACTGATACATTTTTGTTTATTGTCATGTGACAGTTTTTCTAAAACAATATCAACTTATGATTTCAGGACAGTGGTGGAGCGCCAGAGCCAGGTGCCAGGTGCAACCACTGCAACCCTGGCCTGGTAGTTCTCATGAAAATGCCAAGTATCTGAACTGGTACTCGAAAAGTATCGGTGCATCCCTACTTATCTCCCTATTTTTTGTTACAAATAACCAATGGACAGCACAGTATTTATTAATTTATTTTTGTTGATTTTTTTAATGTATTTATTTATTTAAATTTCCTAAACGATATGTCTATGTATTTTTGCAGGATCATCGATATCAACATTGTCAACAGCATATCGTGGTTGTGCCACAAAAAGTATCTGCGATCTTGGCGGTCAGTCTCAGAACACTGGAGGAGTGTCAGCAGCCTTTAAGTACATCTGCACCAATGGAAATGCGGGTCTCCAAAAAGGCTTTTACTTCCCAGCGGTTGTCTGTCTTTTCTTGCTGAAATTATTGATCTGAAATGTATGGGGAAAAAAATATCTGTATGTTCACACATAAAGCTGACATGCGTTGCAGAATGAACCTGTATATATAGATGTGTGTGTGTGTGTGTGCGTAAGAGAATTACCAAAAACATATTTTGTTTTTTGAACCCCCCAATTCATAACTATTTGATTTGAATGCCCATAATACCACCATAATTTAATGTTTCAAAGGTCTGTTTTATTTAATTGTTTCACTAAGCAATGTTTTATGTAAAATGCTTACTTTGCAAATATAAATATTTAATACTTGTTGCGTCTCAAGGCACTGATTTTGCAGATAACTTTGGACTTTCTGAACAGAAAGCCTAGCACTGGCTGCGTTCACTTTCCGACTGTCTCAGTTTAGCAGAAAATTTTAACATGGTCATATACACTATATTGCCAAAAGTATTGGGACGCCTGCCTTCACACGCACTTAAACTTTAATGACATCCCAGTCTTAGTCCGTAGGGTTCAATATTGAGTTGGCTCCGCCCTTTGCGCTATAACAGCTTAATCTCCGCTTCTGGGAAGGCGTCCACAAGGTTTAGCAGTGTGTCTATGGGAATGTTGGACCATTCTTCCAGAAGCGCATTTGTGAGGTCAGGTACTGATGTTGGGGGATAAGGCCGGGCTTGCAGTCTCCGCCTCTAATTCATCCCAAAGGTGTTCTATCGGGTTGAGGTCAGGACTCTGTGCAGGCCAGTCAAGTTCCTCCACCACAAACTCGCTCATCCATGTCTTTATGGGCCCTGCTTTGTGCACTGGTGCACAGTCATGTTGGAACAGGAAGGGACCATTCCCAAACTGTTCCCACAAAGTTGGGAGTATGAAATTGTCCAAAATGTCTTGGTGTGCTGATGCCTTAAGAGTTCCCTTCACTGGAACTAAGGGGGCCAGGCTCAACCCCTGAAAAACAACCCCACACCATAATCCCCCCTCCACCAAACTTTACACTTGGCACAATGCAGTCAAGCAAGTACCGTTCTCCTGGCAACCGGCAAACCCAGACACGTCCATCAGATTGCCAGACAGAGAAGCGTGAGTGGTCACTCCAGAGAACAAGGAAATTTCATGGAACACCTGAATCCAATGATTTGGAGGGGTGCCCCAATACTTTTGGCAATATAGTGTATGTGCAAAGCAGAAAGGAAAGGGACACATTCAGCTGTGTGTTTAATTCACATTCATGCTTCTAAGCATGAACTCGTACCCAGGTCTAAGTACCCAGCGCACAAGATTTTAGAGTACGTCTGCCCATCGAGTCAACACAGCATTTGTTTGGTCAAGTACTGATTCTGGCTGAGAAAACCTGTCTGACAATCAGGGCTCTGTGCAGGCCACTCAAGTTCCTTCCCAACAAACTTGAAGCCATGTCTTTATGGAGCTGGCTTGGTACACATGGGCACAATTACGACCAATTACGACTGAACAGAAAAGACCCACAAAATTTTGCTGCAAGGTTGGAATCGCACAATTATCAACAATGTCTTTGTATACCGTGGCTTTAACAGTATGGGAAGGGGGTTTAACACCGTGGATGTCAACTGGTTAAAGGAAATTCCAGAACTCAATCAATTCAAGGGGTGTCCACATACTTTGACCATAAAGTAGGTGTGATGGTCAGATGTCCACATACATTTGGTTATATATTGTAAATAACAATCAAGTAGGCTGACTATCCAGGTATGGAAAAGGTGAAGCAACACAAAAACATATTTTCAGAAGGAAGCCACTCCTCTGCTGAGGATGTCTAGAATATGGAGGCTCATCTTGGCTCCTGTGTGCAGCATCACTGGATCTGCCTCACACTTTTTAGTCCATTGTTAGTGAAGTTAGTAGAAAGGAGTTCATTCTAGGAGCATTCTACTATGAATATCTACTGTCAATATCTACACTTCCAGCTGTTACTTCTTTTTGCAAGATTTTGCTTATTTTTCTCCTTTTCTTATAGTTTTTTTTAATTATGTATTTTTATTTTTGCATCATCATGAGTTAGGGCCCAACACATCCACCTGGACCCAAAGGTCATCCATAATACTGGGTCCAATCTGGTGTGATTGTGGTCTAATTTGGTGCCATAGTGATGTATGAATTTTGGAGAAGGTTCAAAGACTGGATTTAAAATCATACTTACAGTGATTTACACTGATCAAGGTGTTAATGCCCCACCCTTCCGAAAACTAAACAAAAAAAAGTTTTGGATGGAGCGACACTTTAAGTAACATGATTTT
This sequence comes from Nanorana parkeri, assembly GCF_000935625.1. Lineage (NCBI taxonomy): Eukaryota > Metazoa > Chordata > Amphibia > Anura > Dicroglossidae > Nanorana > Nanorana parkeri. The sequence continues at coordinate 300,919 of NW_017307553.1, read as the reverse complement.
CTTGCAGAAAAGAAAAAAATCGCACAGCGATGATCTCAGTATTATACAACTGTATTGAACATAGACATGGCACACTGCAGCCCTGTTTAGCCCCCCCTTCACCACATCCTCAAACAGATTTCACTCTGTGATCAAGCCAGCATTGGGTGAAACACGTTTGAGTGGGATGGTCCTAGGAGGGGCTACGGTATGCTATGTCCAAGTTCCATAAATGTGTTGATACTAATTGTGTGGAGCATGGCTGGGCTCTTGTTGGCTGGCACTCAAATCTCTAGAGGCAGAGGATTTGTGAGCTTGGAGTGTTGACATTTCTTCATGATTTTCTTGCAACTTGTAATGTGTGTGCATTCTTTTTGCTTCTAACGTCTGTGGGTTTTATTATTTTTTAACTTAGCTGCAATTGCTTAACCTTGTGATAATATTTGATGATAATCTCCAGACAAAAGAGAGACGTTCCCTCCACACCAGCTTACACAACAGTGTAGAAATGCAAAAGTAAAGCAACAACTGTTGCAACCGCAAACAATCAGATGAAAGAGTCAATGATTCAGAAACATGTGCTCACCTTCAAAGATAAATCTGTCTTTGGCCATCATCAATATCTCTCCCCAGTTGGTGTTACTGGCTCTGCCTTCAGCCAAGGAATCTTATGTCACCTAATATGGTTGGAGGGGTTTCACATTCTCCATAATACAAAATATTTCACAATTCATAATAAAGTTAGTCAATTTTGCAACAATCTAGATGGATAGAGATGGGATCAGCAAATTGGAATAGTTCAACATTTAGCATTCCTCTTTTTCTTTATGAATTGCATTTGAGACAATAAGATACATCATGCTAACTTACCAAGTCTTTAACCCTTCTGCGACCAGCAATTATTGATAGACATGTGCGATTCGTTTCGTTCCAAATCGAAATTTGGATGACTTTTTGGAAATTCTGAAAGTCCGATATATCAGAATTTCCAAAGGATGAATGCAAAAGAATCCAAATTTCTGATTCTGAAATTCGTTAGCGGTAGTCTGTACGAAATTTCATTTGTGGACGAAATTCCGTTGCAGCAAAGTGACATTTTTACAGTCTGCAGAAGAGAAAAACAAAGCATGTGGTCCCCCCAATTGATATCAGACCATTTAGGTCTGGTAGGAATGTTTTTTTTCTCTTCTGCAGATTGTTTAAAAAAAAAAAAAAGTTTTGTCTTCTCTAATGTCACCCATATATTGTACAACCCATGCATTATAAGCTTATCTACACTACCCTGTTACAGCATTTGTGCTGGGTATGGGTCTGCTCAGGGTCGGGTTGAGTGTGTGCTTTTCTGGGTCGGTCCTTCTCTTCCTGTGCAATATTGCAATACAAGCGTGAGGACACATGTGATGAGGGGTGTGACTATTGTTCTGCTATGCTGGAATAGAGCACTGGAGTAGGGAGAACAGTCATTAGAATTTTCACTGAGAGAAAAAGGTATTTTAGGGCAATTTCCAAGCAAAATCAATCAATCGTTCAATAAGTCATAACATGCTAAACAAAATAATAATGAGATATTAAAACAGTCTTAAAATAGAACTATGGCCCAAACTTTTTTGGCCACAGTTCTGTTTAGGGTCACAGGAGGACATTTACTAGGTCATCCTGTGACCCAAAGCTCAGCATTAAGCAGGCAATATTTTTGGGATCCCCCCACCACCTGATTGACAGCTGACTCTGCCTCTCTAGAGGCAAATCCAGCTGTGCCCACCCCCTCTCCCGTCCGTCCCTCCCTCCAGTGAGCACTGGAGGAATGGTGAGTTGAGGGGGGAACGCCTTCAGGGAGCGGTGACTGATAGCCACCACTCTCTGTGCAGGGAAAAGATGAGGAACTGAGATATCAGTGGTATGTGATCGCTCAGTTCTCGATCAATAGCGCCAACGTGTGACAGCTGCAGTGTCACCCATTGGCTCTAATTATGGGGATGACTGTATTTCACTCTCCTCATAATTCTCCTTTAAAGGAGCTCTAAAATACAAGCATATACTATCCTATTAGGACATCAGCATTGTAATAGAAATGCATGCCAGGGAAAAACGTTTAAGTACAGGTATAGACACCTGTTCTCCCTTTGTCAGTGGGCCCAAATTGTGAAATAAGTAGAATAGTGCATTATTGGAGACTAACCAACACACACATACACCAACTATATGCCGTAGCTAGTCTGATTTATTACACAAATACATAGGGGTCTATTCACTAAAGGGTGAAGAGTTTGGAGAAGGCGGGAGAAGTGAACAATCTAGGACAAAATAGCCGATTTGGAAAAATTCTCCAATTCAGCTCACTTTGCAGTTCAGCTATGTTGTCCTAGACTGTTCACTTCTCTTGCCTTCTCCAGACTCTTCACCCTTTTGTGAATAGACCCCATAAACATTTACAGTATAGTGGAATAATACGTAATTTGCGATAGGTTTGATCATAGGTCAGATTTAGATGGCAGTTGTGATCATATAGGGGTATAGGACCAGAATTTTGAGCAATCTCAAAAGAACATCCTGGTGGCGAGTAACTCTTAAGGCCTGGCTAGTAGCTCAGGACTTGAAATTTTGAGCCCTGATCTATATTATCTGTGTGCAGTATATATTGGCTCTTTTGTCTTCAGAGAACTTAGAAACTCTGGATAAAACTCTTAGGGGTTTATTCACTAAGCTGCCGAAGGCTGGCTCTGCCCATTTGCGATTTGACAGGTGCCAGAAAAATGTCAACAGATAAGCAGAGCCAATGTTGATGTCCTCTTCTGTCTTACGCTGCTACCATCTGGCCTGCTGCTGACAGTCTGATTCCAAGAGTACCCTGCTTCCAGCTACCTGCTTTGTCACTCCTGCACCAGTGGTCCGGCATCGGCTATAGGCACTCTCAGTCCCTTGCATTCCCCGTACCACCTCCAGGGGTGCTCTGATAAGAGCTGTTAGGTGAAGCCTTCCTCATTACTTCAGGCCGCACCAGGTATGTGATAGTCTTTCATTCTTAGGTATTTCAAAGTTTTGTACAGGTGACATTCTATCTGCAGTTCGATGTTTTGTTCCTTACTACAGTGAAGACACATCTTTCCTAACAATATCATAACTTTTCTTTACTAACTTTGTTGACTGCTTCAGCTAGATAACAGAAAAAAAAAATATTTCTATCTCACAAATGTCTTTATCAATACAACAGAAGAGTAGGTCATCAATAGTGGCATCACTAGGGGGCTGCGGCCCGCACCGGGTTTCACCATTGGAGGGGGTGACAACAAAATTACTGACAGTCATTTTGGTGTCAAACCTCTAAAAAGTCAGGCAGTCGGTCATGGACCAAGAGCCCAACAGTTCCACGAGAGTGGAGGGGACCTAGCGGTTCGGATGTGCGGATTCGGTAGCACGGATCCACCGACGTGAACGATCCCATACATTGCTATGGGGACCATTCATGCGACCAGCACGGGTCCACGCGATCTGCACTGCCCCGCGCCCGAACTGCTCCCTGCACTATTTTTGCCGCACTGATCAGTGCAGTTTCCATACAGGTTTCAATGGAACCGAGTTGATCAGAGCTCCCAAAACCTCCCTAGTGAGATCAGCGCGGTAACCGCGCTGATCCGCAACCGCCCTGGTGTGAATGGGCTCTGAGAGAGGAGAGAGGTGACCATAGTGGCATGGAACAGCTGAAGAAGCTTCAGTGCACACAGAGGTGGTGGTGGGCAAGGAGAGAGGTGGGCACACAGGCGGGGGGGGGCTGAAAAATGCACCTTCTCCTGTGTTGGCAAAAATCCTTGCACCAGCCCTGCCTAGCAGCATACTTTATCCCGCCGGGTCAATGTCCCCTCTTCACTCTGCTGGCGTCCATCACCAAGATGGCCGTCGGCAGTAAACCATGCATGACATCACCATAGGGTGTCACCCAGTGGCTGCTCCGGTTGACACCACACCTTGGGACGCCCCTGGTCATCAACCTATTGAAGTAACACAATCTCTGTATTAACAGAGATCCATCCAGTTGGAAGAATAGGTCACCAGCACTCCAAGTATTTAAAATGAATAAGTCCTTTTTATTGGACAATAGTGTCACAATCTCTTGCCTTGAGGAAGGGACCCTGCGCGGCCCCGAAACGTCGGCTCTTTTTGATCTTTGTGACACTATTGTCCAATAAAAAGGACTTATTCATTTTAAATACTTGGAGTGCTGGTGACCTATTCTTCCAATTGTGTATTTTGCACGGTGCCATCCGTGGAGTTACTACAAGCACCATCTTTGTCTATTGGCCGGGACTGCTGAAAGGTGTGCGGAGAGTATCTTCACCAATTGCAGAGATCCATCCAGAACATTTTCAAATTGTTTCCATACTCCAAGGGAGAGAGTGCACACCCTTGTTGCGGCCAAGGCCACACATGCTGCTTAGATTGGAAAATAAAGTCAAAAAGACACCAACACTCTGAGTGGAGGGGAACACACACAAAAAAATGGAGTGAAATCAATAACAGAAAAACAACTTGCTGTTGGTGAGACGCCCCCCTAGTGACCTGTGTGGGTTTGACATAACAAGGATGTTAGTGTCTATGACCCTGTTTATTGTTTTCAGATCATGCATTATGTCTTAAGATGTGGGTTCTCCGTTTCCTGTTTTGTTTTTTTTTCACTAGAATGAGGGGTGAGTTTGCTTTAGATATCATTTATTTTACTACCACGGCCTGAATATATTGGTCACACTGTAATTTAATACTATCAAGTTGATATGCATTTGTAGCCACCTTGCACTAAATTGGGTTACTCCTTAAATGTAATTCTGCTGGACTGTATCAAGTCAAGCTAATTTGATAGTCTGTGCTTATTTGGTTTCCCCTAAGCTTTCTGTTCTTGTTTGTATGTGCCTGCTGCTGGGTGTGACCTTACAATAGAGCAGAACATCCAATAATCATAAGTTATGGATAGATGTGTCTCCACAGCCTATCACTAAGAAGTTCATGGCCGGTGGTCCATTCCCCCCTCCCTTTCACTTGGGCAAAAGAGGAAGAAGAGATAAAAAAAGCAAACTGTTCTAAACTCCGGAGCTATGCTCTACTGCTCCTGTCCAAACATACATTAGTTTGTCCTTTATCATATCTAAAATCTCTATCATTCCTATGTAAATTTGTATCTGACTTTATTCTTTACACTTCAAAGCTAATTAATGCAGATTTTTTTTCTAATTAAATCTGTCTCATATTGCTTGCAAAGGATCTGTCTTCTCCTAACCCTTCACCTTTTAGTGAATAGACCTGTAAGAATCCTGTGCATGCTCACGTATGTTCTATGAGAAGAACCTGGGTCTGTCAGTCAATGCATTTTGGATTCAACCTACAGAAGTTCCCAGTCCTCCTTTCAAGTACCTTGGCATTAACCCTTTGTCCTTTCAGCAAAAGATCCCATTTGGATTTCATATGGATTTTATATGTAGGAATTCTCTCTTATTGATGATCCTGTTGAATGTTTAACCAGTTTTCCTTTTTTGGACCACTTTAGGTCAGTCCTGACTACTGCAGATCGGAAACATACCAGAAGAGCTTCAGTTTTGGAGTTTCCAAGACCCAGTCATCTACCCATCACAATTTGGCTCATGTCAAAGTTACTCAAATTCATACACTTGTCCATTTTTTCTACTTCCAACACATCAACTTCAGGGACAAAACATTCACTTGCTGCCTAATCTATCCCCACCCACTTCCAGGAGCCATTGAAACAAAAAAACAAGGTTATTCACTTCACCTGTGTCAGGGTTCTACCCTTACTTTACTGGTTTGCAGCATTCTGGCTTGACTGCCATTTTACTCACCTGTGTTTCCTTCCTTGCTTGAGCGGACTCTGGAACATTGCTCACTACTCCCTCTTATGGCCAGACAGGGAGCATCATCTGAGTGAGTCAGATGGGAGTTTCCTGTCTCTCAGTGATGATGTTACCCCACTCACTATATATAAACCACTCACTCCCGTCTGACTTTGCCCTTGCGTGGTCTTCCTGCTAGTGCATTCCTGCTGCTCTAAGTATCCTGATTCTGTGTATGACGCGATCCTAGCTGACATTTTCCTCTGGCTCCTGCTCCTGGCTTGTTCCTGACAATGCTGATTCCTGGCTCCTGCTCCTGGCTTGTTCCTGACGATGCTGATCTCTGTGTTCCTGATCTGGCTTGGACAACTACCCACTCTGGCTTGTTCCGGTTTAAGATTCTGCTTCCTCCTGTGGACACTGTTCTTAAGAAATATTTGAACTTGCTTGTCTGGTCTGGTTTTCATCGTGCTCGACAACCTGTCAGTCACCATAAAGTAAAGGCTTGTCTGGTTTTCATCGTGCTCGACAACCTGTCAGTCACCATAAAGTAAGGCCTGGAGCTATGGATAGCACAGAAATGAGCGGAAGGCCTGCATGACAAGGCTGTGAAGGGGGACGAGGATAGGAAAGGGTTAAGGAGAGATAGGAAAAGGTTATAGATGGGTCACTTACGGGATTGGATGAAGGGTTCGTCTAGGAGGGGCTTCAGGAAGTTTAGTCAGGAAGGAGGTGTGCGGAAGTTCATTTGGGAGTCTGGCAACAGAGGAAGAACTTCCAACCCACCTGCCCCTGTGAGGTGGTCTGTGTTTCTGGGTATTTGTCACAGCTGTGGCTTGCGGTTTGGATCCTTGGAAGCAGAGAAAAAATCTGTGCTCCTGGAACTAGCTAGGATACACTTGAACCTAAAGCAGCTATGAGATAAAAAGGGGGTAAACCACCTTTAGAGTAGATGAAAGAATTAGAACACAGCGCTAAAGGTTAACCCACTTGAAGATATAATTATATAGTCAGTGGTTATAGTAGATCCTCAATGTAAAAAAAATAAGTGTTCGCAAGTAAATAATAAGTGAGAGGAACTGCGTATTGACACAGCCCTGAGAAGAGGAGATGATCGTTAATAAGTAGTGTAAAAAGAGAATTGGTGTATAAATATGTGTAAAATCATCAATAAATAGTTATCTTAAATTTAGGTGTATTAAAAAACCTATTACAACCAAATAAATCGTGAATAATTAAAACATATGTAAATATTCTTGGCAAGCTTGGGTGACAACAAATATAAATCAAAACATTTGATATAGTGCAACTAAAATCACAATATTGTAGGGATTCAGTTGATAATGATAATAATCATAGTGTGTCAAAGTTTGTGATATAAATAATCAATGCATATATATATAGATGGAACAAGTACAAGTAAAAAGTACCGGCTTCTAGAAGGGAAATAAAGTGTAGTATAAGTGGTAATATGTAACGAAGACCGTAAGAACCACAAAGTGGCAATCAGCAGTCTGTATCAATTTCAGGCTGATCTTTAAGTAGCAATCTTGAGGTGAAAGTGTCAATCAGAAGATAACAGTGTTCAGTGAGCGGTGTTGTAAGCCGGGGAAGGAAGACAAAGAACAAATCTTTGTTGATCCCTTTCTCTTTGATCCAGCGGCCCCACTTATAATGTGTACTTACCAGAATGTAGTGAGTAAACACGCTTCTTAGGTTCGTGACGGTTTGATCCACGGTCTTGCCCCGATTTGAACTGGGTTCTTCCCGAGCTGGAACCAGGCTAGAAGGGAGTTTGTTCTCTGCCGTGCTGGAGCTATCTTTCAGACCCAGAGACAGTCTTTCTTGAGCGTGGTTTCAACGGTCCTTCCCTCAGAGTTCCACAAACGTTTATTGGGGTTTAAGAAAAAAGAACCCTCATGGTGCAGTACGTAAAAGCATTATAATTTATTAAAAGTAGTAACTTACATGTAGGGTATATAAAATCTGGCCGACAAAGCAGCTCAGCAACAGCATAAAAGACTCCTCGTGTACAAATGAATCTACCTTTTTGACGCGTTTCGTCATGTGACTTTTTCAAAAAAAGGCAGATATCAAGTGACAACTGGACCTTGATCTATAAGTACTCATGCTAATTGGTTTTGATTGGAGGACCAATCAGCAAATAAGTCAAACACTAAAGGTATGTGAAATTTGGTACTAACTCAGATTATGGCTACATGGTGAGCATACATAGGACATTCCGCGAATAAAAATGATTAGCTAGACAATCCATAACACTTCATAGAATATACTACTAAGTCGAGTCAAGACTAAATAGTCGACATGTGTAGGACATTCCACGAATAGAAGTAAAAAATAGTTAGTTAATCGCTTCTCGGCCTTTTGGCTAAGATCAAGTGTAGTATCTGTTCTTATCAGTTTTCGGTGGGGAAAAGAACCGTCCTTGCGGGGGATGGTTACTGAGTACTCGCTGGAGTGAAAGAGCGTGTGGGGCGGCTTCCTGTGAGAGGGGAACCGCTCAGTACATGGTTTTTTGACTGAACAGATGCGAAGCTTGGTCTGGCTCGGGGGCGGCAGAAGCCCGTGGTGTTGTGCCCCCTGGGGGTGGCGTCCCAGGGGTGCTCAGAAAGTCACTTGGGTATGGGACCCCACATGACTCACTGTAGCACTCGGTCACACACCATATTGCTTTTTCTGCACAACGCCTCTTGGACAGGCCTTATGGCTAGTCCGGGGCAATATTTTTGCACTCCGGCCCCTAAGGCCTGTCAGCGTGGTGCACTGGCACTTTAGATTTATTTAAGCACTATATGCATGATTGGCACTTTTTTATTTTAAATTTTGACCCACAGATGCGAAAGGTGCAGGTTTCTTCGGGGCCTATTCCTGACGCTGGGAGGAGATTCTGTGCCTCGTAGGGGGTTCTCTGTCTACTCCCACCAAGGAAGGGGGTCTCTCTTCGGGAGAGCCCCCTTGCCAAGTACTGTGGGGGACCTGTTTCGGCAGGTCCCCAAAGGAAATGAATCATCGGCCTTCGGGTTGGTGGTCCAAAGTATCTCAACCCCTGTCAGGAGCCTTGCGCCCCGGGGGGTCGGGCAGTAGGTCCCTTCTTTGAAAGGACCTTGCACCCTTGTGCACGTTTTTGTGTGCTGTGATTTCACGGTTCACTTTTTTTGTTCACAGGGGGAAGTTTGTTTAGATGCACGTCCACGGGCTTCGAAAGAAAAAAAAAAAATAGTTAGTTAGACAATCCATAACAATTAATCCGTGTGACTAATATAACTGATTCTAAGCTAGACGAATGATATATGAATAACAGATAAAAGCTCTATAGGCTTTAATAGAAAAATGTGTAGAAGTTGCTGTGCATATATATTATTAGCGTTAATCAAATAGCTAAAAGTGTATAAATAAAATTATATTATATAGCAAATACAGTTGGAAGTATTTTGTGTAGATCAATAGATCTAAGGGTATAATAAGAGTATAAATTACATTGATATTATGAGGGTGATTTAGATAAAAAAAGTAAAGTGATATAATGTTTATGTAATATAAGTTATGTAAAAAAATTATATAAGTGTGTAAAAATACCTAAAAATTAAAGGATATGTTACAAAAGTGAGGTATTAATATTAGTTTAAAAAACGACATTAGTTGCATGTCGTTTCAACCAACATTAATCGATGCAATCAGCATGCAGAAATGTGAGGAGGTCATGGACAAAGATCCTATTCGTGATGAATAATTTGTGTGGGGTAATCTTATAGGTCAAGTAGTGATTGTGATAAAAACTTTAAAGCCAAGGATATTAGGGGAAGAAGTTATATTAGATAATTGGGGGTTGTGGGGGACATTTAAAATATTAGTAGTTATTTAGAAAACAGTTTAAATCAAATTCTGTTTAGTCCCCTGGGAGTCATGGTATCTAGAAGAAAGATCCACTTGGATTCATTTTTAGAGATCTCTCTGGTAAGATTAGAACCCCTCCAGTGATTTTTAACTTTGTCAATGCCACATATTTTTAGGACTTTCGGGTCCTGGTTATGAACCATTTTAAAGTGCCTAGACAAACTGTGTTTTGTGAACCCTTTTTTAATATTGTTGATGTGTTCCTCTATCCTCTTTTTTAGCTCCTCTTTTTTTGATAATCTGCCCCTCAAAGTGGGTGCCTTCCTATAGATGATTTTAGGTTTAGATGGGAGTAAAGAACCAAGTGTTTATATCCCTTTTCAAAATAGCCCAATGTTTCCCGATATTATGCTCTAGATCTCGATGTTGGGCTGAATAATCGGTAATGAACGATATGGGAAAAGATTCGGTTTTCTTTTTTTAACCTGGTTGTAATAAATTCTTCCTGTCAAGGTCCACAACTTTGTTTCTTATCCCATAGAGTTCATCTTTCTTGTAGCCTTTCTCCACAAATCTATCGATAAGGACCTGAGATTGTGAGTAGAAGTCTTCCAAGTTGTTACAGTTTCTCTTAATGCGCATAAACTGTCCTTTAGGGATAGCTCTTAGCCATTGCGAGTGGTGACAATGTATCCATTTTTTTCTGTAGGCTTAAAGTAGGTTTTTGTCTTCCATCTATTTAGCTCCTTTGTAATCTCCAAATCTAAGAAATGTACTATGGATGTATTAATGGTGGATGTAAACTGTAGATTATAATCATTATCATTTAGAGAGTTTATGACATTTTCTAGAAAGGGGAATGTCCCTTCCCAAATAATAAAAATACCGTCGATGTAGCGTTTCCAAAGTCTTAGTGGTTCTACAGATTTGTTAAAAATATGTTCTTCTACCCATTGCGCCATATATAGGTTCGCCATGCTAGGAGCAAATTTAGCTCACATGGCTACACCCTTCTCTTGTATGTAAAAATTGCCCTGATACCAAAAAAAGTTTTTATTCATGGCGAATTCAAGGCATTCAAGGATGTAGTTTTTTTGTTTTAGTTTAAGATCTCCATATTTGTTGAATGCCCAATTAATTGCTTCAAGTCCTTTCCGATGAGGTATACAAGTGTAGAGAGAAGCTACATCTATGGTAGCTAGTAATGCGTCTTTATCTGTACTCTCTTCTAGTCTAGATAATATATTTAACATATCTCTACTGTCTTTAAGAAAGGCTTCTGTTTTGTTTACCAAAGGTTGCAAGTAATAGTCAATATATTCCCCTTTTGTTAAAACAAAAACAAAAAAAATATATATTCCCCTAGCCTAGCTGTAAGAGAATCTATTCCACTGATGATAGGTCTTCCAGGTGGTTTTCCCCTAGTTTTATGGATTTTTGGGAGAAAGTAAACTTTACAAATGGACGGTAGAAGGTAATCTTTTTCTTTTTTGGTTAATAATTCTTTCTTATATCCCTTATTAATTAGGTTCACCTGTAGGTGTTTTTAGTTTGTAAGATGTTTCCCATTTCTTCTTCATAATAATTTTTATTCATCACTACTACTCCCCCTCCCTTATCTGCGGGTCTGATTACAATCTCTTTTTTATCCTCAAGGGATTCTATTCCTCTACTGATAAATTGTTTGTTCTTTATATATTTGATTTCTAAAGATCTGATGTCTTCTTCAACCAAACTTTTAAAAACTTCAATGAAATGGTTGGAATTATTTTTAGGGTTAAATACTGAATTATTTCTTAAAGGGGTTTGCGTGTATTTCCTTTCTTTAATGATAGTAGCATTAAAAGGACTAATTTTAGAGGTGGAGGAATAATATTTTTTTATATTCAATCTCCTAATAAATTACATATTACATATCTGGACGGGGGACCCATCCGTGGTATGGGTGTCCTTCAGTAGTCGTACGGTCAGATGGGTATGGCCGGTTAATAGGGACCAAGGTGGATCTGCGGGCAATTTAGTTACGTCCCCGAGGCGGTGTATGGTGGCTAGGGGCATTCAGTGACAAGAAAGGTGCCCATTTTTAGAGTACAATTGCCTTCAAGGACCTTGAAACCAAACAAGTTGATACAGTATGGTTATGGTTTTGTTGATGTTATTTATAATGTTATGTATATGGATTTATAATAAAAGGCTGCTGTGGCCATTTAAACTCCCGCTGTTGTGTGGCGTATTTATTGGTAACAGGGGAAGGGGGTTGAAGTGATGAGGGTACTGAGAAAGTGACCTCTGAGCTACCGGAGTAATGTTATGTATACTAAAGTGGTGCTTTATTAATTAGTGGACATGGATACACTAGTAGTTCACCTTCAATGAGGTTGCCCTCGAATGACCAACAGGTGTACCACCGGCCTCTGATGCATTAACTATTTCCCAAGCAGCCCATTTCAAATAAACTGCATTAGCCCTACATCAAGGATTTAACCAGTCCAACAGGCGCTCCTGTGTCCTGGGGAATACCACTCACTTTAAGAGTCTTCTGCTGGCCTTGGCACTGTGCCTTTTTCTTTTAATAGAACCCTTAGTCTTTATTTTACATTTTTGGCTTTTAGCAAGTTGTCTGAACCACAGCAAGGACAGCTTATGAAATGTTTATGCAACCGTACTTGTAAGTAATAAAGCCTGTTGAACCTGTACCAAGTCCCACAAAGGTTTCCAGTCACAGTGTTCTTTTGGAAAATTTACATTTGCACTTTTTCTGCCAGGATGCACGCCATCATCTCAATATTATCCTGGCAGAAACCGTCATCTTTCAAGCCAGTTCCTGACAACCGTTTACTTAGGTAAATAGTGACCTGACAGGCTTTGCCAATTGTGAAGAAGCTTCTTCTTCTATTTGCATTACAACAAAATAACTTTAGCAGCTAGCTGCTGTTATTTTCTTCCTGTATTATTAAATCTGCCAAAATTTTGTCTAAGGCTCATAAATTGTTTAATCGTTCATCAGATTTGTTGCTAAAGAACATCACCGATTGTTGACTTCTCATTGGATCTTTCACAATCGGTTCATTGCCACCTCTTCTGTTCTGGGTCAGACGTCCAAACCAATTTTTACTTTTAATACACATGCTAAAATTGCAAACTTGAGAATGCTTAAAGTGACGCTAAACTCAGGAGTTAAATCTTAAAAATGCATTCACGTACCTTAACTATTAACAAACATATATCTTATTTGTGTATGACTCGGCTGTAGATCCTCCAATCATCTCTGAATTGGTGCTGACGCTGTCCTTCCTCCTGGAGGGGGGCTACTTTTCTTCCCCATGGTTCCCTGTGTATGTTATAAGGTAGTCATACAAGCTCAATCCTGTGATGGACTACAATCTCAATACGAATTATTAAACTAAATTTGAGATTGTGGTCCATCCCGGGAGTGAGCTTGGAGCGGTGACTACTTTACAACACACTCAGGAACCATGGGCAACAAAAGGAGTCACCCTCCAGAAGGAAGGACAGTGCCAGCACCAATTCAGAAATGATTGGAGGATCTACAGCCGAGTGATACACAAATAAGATACATTTTTGTTAATAGTTAAGGTACATTAATGCGTTTTTAAGCTTTAAATACTGCGTTTAGAGTCACTGTAAAGCAAACTTGGCCTTTACCTATTTATACACTATAGCAGGCTGTCTGGAGGGGCCATTGTTTAGGGGGATGGGATCAAGCTCTTATCTAATTAAGGACATTGATTTTAAAGAGTGTCTGTGCTTAAAGGAGAACTATGAGGTGAGTGATTTTCACTCAACCTCATAGTTCGAGCCGACGTGTGATAATGAAACTGTCACACGTCGGCTCAATAGATCGGGAAGTGAGTGAGAGACGGTATGTGCTCGATCATGTCCATGCAGAGAGCCGGCTCCCTGCAGGGATCCCCCCCTGTCCGATCTTCTAACGCTGAATGGAGGAACGGACGGGGGAGGAGGCGTGTACAGCTGGCTCTGCCTCTAGATAGGCAGAGCCAGCTGTCAATCACGCAGCTGGGTGGATCTCTACAGTAATGTCGGGATCCGTCCCGGCTGCGGCGGTCTCAGTATACCGTGAGCTGTAGACCGCGGTATACTGAGCTCTGGGTCACGGGAGGACGCTAGTTTATGTCTTCCCGTGACCCTTAGGAGAACTATGGGGAAAAACACTTACCCCATAGTTCTCCTTTAAGATAGAATGGAGAACGGGTTCAGGGCAGATACTGAGAAAAGACAACAGGTTCCCTATAGTTCATTTTAGTCATTCTCATAGTTTTTTAGACGTCAAAATGCAACCAAAACAGGTCTAGCATGATGCTTCGGTAAGAAGGAGAATAGGTTCAGACATAGTCACATCGTCATAAGAATGTTCAAGATTTGTTACCATATACTGCCTCCATCAGTGCATTCTAGCACATAATTAATACTTAACTGTCGCATGACACAAAGAGAACACAGGCTTGTACTGAAAGATAACGTCATTCTGGTGTACCTGGAGCAGCATGGTGTCTGCGTAGACTGAAAAGCAATAGACGTAACTGGTGACTAGACTTCATTTATAACGTAACTGTCTTGCCTGCTCTTTAAGTTAGAAAAAAAACATTGCAGTCCCACCCAGTGGTAGCATCTTACATATCTTCAAAGCAATGGTGAACAACCTGTTCTCCTGTTTTGCTCCACACCTTCAGCTGCATGTGATATCAGTAACGATTTTACCTAAATTTTTGTCAGAAAAGCCCGAGCCATCAAACCTATTACACCAACCTCTAGAAGCCGTATAATGCAGTCCTTTCTTGAGATTCTCCTGGGCGTGCTTTTGGCTCTCATAGCGAGTAGTAAGTAGTTTTGTAATATTTTACAATTCTTAAATGTTATTTGAAAAAATTCATTATCATATTTCTTCACAGAATGTTAATTAATGTTAGGGTGCGTGCTGCTAAAACTGTCCTATGGTTCTGACTCGGCAGGGTGTGTGTCAGACCTCTGCAGGGAGACCGCTGCTTCTACGCAAAGAGCAAAGATCCTTTTCCACAGTCGGCTGGTAGGGGACAGACTTTTCAGCTTAGGCTGTGATGGCTTTCTAAAGAATGTCCAGTAGCACTCCTTACTGGAAATCCCCCAAAATTTGTAGATTGTTGGGTGCTCGAAATGACAGCGGATGATGCCCCACTTACAATAATCTTAGAGTAAAGATGTCACCAGCGCACCAGCGCGACAGAAACTTAAACTTCAGTGCAAATCCATTTATTGATAGTTGCCACTCAGAATATCAAGCGCTTTCGGGGGCCGCGCGGGGCCCCCTTCATCGGGCTCAGACTGTCTACTAACTAACTGTAGGACTTTGAACACCGTTTACTTTGATGCACATGGATTGTATTTGGCTGATTTAAAAGAAAAGTTTAATTAGGCTTAGTAGTAGGGATGCGCCGACGCATTCCAGACCGATTACGAGTACCGATACTTTTGCTCAAGTACTCACTGATACCAAGTACCGATACCTTTTTTTTTTTGTGTCATTTGACAGTTTTTCTAATACAATACAGACTAATGATTTTAGGACAGTGGTGGAGCGCCAGGGCCTGGTCGCAGCTGCGTCCATTGTGACCCTGGTAACTCTGCCACTGTCTCCAAGCTGTAGAAGGGATACAAATCTCAGCAATACATTATATAGCAATGCAGAATGGCACTGGCTATAGAGGACTATAAATCCCACCAATGCATTATACAGCAATGCAGAATGCCATCTGTTATAGAGAACTACAAATCTCAGCAATACATTAGATAACACTGCAAAATGGCACTGGCTATAGAGGACTACAAATACCACCAATGCATTATACAGCAATGCAGAATACCATCAGTTATAGAGGACTACAAATCTCAGCAATACATTACACAGCTTACTAATTTATAGATTTTATTTTCTATTATTTTTTACTTTGTTATCACTTTTTTTACTTTTACTTTATTAACTATTTTTTTTTACTTTTTTACATTTTTATTTCTCTTATTAACTTTTCCTTTTTTATAATTTTTATTAATTTTATTATTTTTCACTTTTTTTATACTTTTTCACTTTACTTTATTGCTATCACACAGGGTATAACAAGCCCCTGGGTGATAGCATTTGGAGATGACAGGTTCTTTTTACTTAACCTGTCACTTTCAATACAGGAGTTATAGCACAGCATTGTGCTGGAACTCCTGTGACAGGAAGGCTGCGAGTGCAGCGTTCCTGTCTCAGAGTTCACATGGAGCAGAGCGGAGGATCACTGGTACTTCCTCGCTGTACAAAAAAAACCTACCCAACCGGTGCCTGGAACTTCTTGTGCTGGGCGTTAGGCAAATTCAACACCCCTGCCTAGGCTTGCGTGGCACCAGAGGGGCCTCTGCGTGCAATAGTTTCGCCACTCTAGGCTGTGACAGCTACTATGGGGCCTACTATGAACTTTCTGCACAGAAGAATGAAATTAATATATAACTGAAAAGAGTCTTTTTTTATGTCTGCATGTGTTGTGTAGGAAATGAACAGCAATGAAACACAAAAGAAAAGTGCCATTGTTAAAAAAACACAGGCTATCCCCCCTTCAGTCTATCATGAATGCAGCTGCCAGACTCATTCCCCTAACCAACCATTCAGCGTCTGCAACCCCTCCTCTGCCAATCACTGCACTGGCTTCCATCCCCCAACCCCCTCTGCCAATCCCTGCACTGGCTTCTACTCGCCCAAAGGATAAAATTCAAAATATTAACAACCACTTACAAAGCCATCCACAACTCTGCCCCCGGCTATATCTCCAACCTTGTCTCAAAGTATCACCCTAACCGTCCCCTCCGCTCCTCCCAAGACCTCCTGCTTTCTAGCTCCCTTGTCAACTCCTCCCATGCTTGCCTCCAGGACTTCGGTAGAGTCTCTCCCATCCTCTGGAACTCTTTACCCCAACCTGTCCGTCTGTCTCCCACCTTGACTGCCTTTAGTCTTTCCCTAAAGACTCATCTCTTCACGGAAGCCTATCCCACCTCAACCTTAACCGCTCAACCATCACGTTCTCAAACAATTCATCCCCACACAGCTACCTCCTCATTTATCACTGGCCCCTCCCTTTTAGATTGTAAGCCCTCAGGGGCAGGGCCCTCCTTACCATCTTGCCTTGTATTGTATTGTATTGTAATGTCCTCCTTATATTGTAAAGCGCTGCGCAAACTGTTGGCGTTATATAAATCCTGTATAATAATAATTTTTTTTTAAACGAAAAAGTATACAGATGCCTCTCAATCTGTTTACATTGTAGATGTAATTTGTCTCCTTTTAGGCTACTCTCTCTCTTGCATACAGTGTTCCTCCTCAACATCCACCTCATGCACAGGTTCCAGTGTTTCATGTTCTTCGGGCTCTTTGTGTGCGGTTATATACTCAGTATTCACTATAGGTAAGTTACCTTTTAATATGAAACTCAATGTGTTTGCTCCATTACGCTTATCTTTATTTAGATATTAACCACTTGCTGCCCGGTGCAATTTCTTACATTTGCACACACAAGATCAGATCAGAATTTTGGGCTAGCAACAGCTTCAGACCCCCAAACAATGATATATTTTCTGAAATCAGAGGCCCTGTAGAATAAAAAGAGGCTAGTTGCAATTTTCTATGTTGCACGGTATTTTCTCAAATGTTTATCAAACAAGTATTTTTAGGATAATTAGTGCACAGAATAATTTAGTGCACAGAAGGAGAATATAATGCCCAATTTTTTTGTAAACTATAAAAGATGGGGTCACACCGGGTAAATAGATACCAAACATGTCAAGCCATACAATAACCAAAATTTCCCATAGGCAGGGCTTTAAACGCTTTTACGGCTCATCAGTTTAATGCTAACAGTGATTGATGGGCCTAGAATTATTGCTCTCCGACGCTCGCGACGATATATAACATGTGTGGCGCAATTTTTGTTTTTGCACGTAGGCGCTTTCGATGCGTGTTTGCATTGTATGTGCATGCACGTGGGAGGCGGGGGACTTAAAAAATAAATTGCATTTTTTTTTTGTTACTTACGTTTTTGCAACTTTTTTTTTGCACTCAGCTTTATTGCTATTGCATAGGAGGCTAACAAGCCCCCTGTGCAATAGCAAATATAATGTAACAGGTCCTCTTTATGGAGACATCAGGGGTCTTTCAAACTCCTAAGGTCATCTAGGGACCCTAAAGAAGCTGATCAAGCAGAGATCTGCTTCACCAGCTTCTTCTTCTGGCTCTAGGAGCCGGAGAATGTGCACAGTGACACCGGAAGTGCCATTACAATGCACATCACTTCCGGGTCCAGTGATCAGAGGAGAAGCCGCTGATCTCTCCTCTGATCTATCAGGGGAGACCCTCCACGCTGGTCCGGGGCTCACACGAGATGAGTCCGGATAGCAAACGACGGCCGCGGAGAACGGCACCATACCGTACAAGCGATCCGGCGCCTGTACAGATGCCAGACCGCTTGTATTTAAACAGCAATCAGCCGTGTTCTTGGTATAACCGCTTCCAGCGGAGGACGTAAATTTACGTGAACCCGCGGGAAGTGGTTAAGATGGACAGGTGTCACCCTTACCAAATATAAGTGACCTTTAGTTTATTGGTCCATCTCTTGGCCCCACCCCTGATTAAAACTGTCCCTTCCTCCTCTTCTTGACTACACACCTGCGAGGATCCCTGTGCCTCCAAGTGCAACAAAATCCTGTGTCTGCATGTGTGCATGGATTGTGAGTATTCAGTATTTTAGACAAAATTGGGGTAAAGTGAGTGCTCTGCCACCCCTAGAAGTCGTACTTCAATCGTTGCCTAAATTTGACTCCGGGAATTACACAAAAGCTAACCTTCCAATTCCTCCCCCCACTGTAAGGTGTAATGGCTCATTACAATGAGCAATAAGATATAATACTTACCGTATTTCTCACCCAAGTGTCAGAGCACAATGAAAACCAGACAAGCATAAGGTGCTAGTTAAAATATTTATTGAGAACAGTGTCCACAGGAGCAAGCAGAATCCTAAACCAGAACAAGCCAGAGTCAGGAGTCGGAGTGGGTAGTCGTTCAAGCCAGGTCAGGAGCACGGAGATCAGCGTTATCATGAACAAGCCAGGAGCAGGAGCCATGAAATCAGCGTAGTCAGTAACAAGCCAGGATCAGGAGCCAGAGGAGAACGTCAGCGAGGATTGGATCATACACAGAATCAGGATACTTAAAGCAGCAGGAATGCACTAGCAGGAAGACCACGCAAGGGCAAGGTCAGACTGGACTGAGTGGTTTATATATAGTGAGTGGGGTGACATCATCACTCAGAGACAGGAAACTCCCATCTGGCTCTCTCAGATGATGCTCTCCTGTCTGGCCATAAGAGGGAGCCTGGGAGTAGTGAGCAACGTTCCAGAGTCTGCACAGGCAAAGAAGGAAACACAGGTGAGTAAAAGGGCAGCCAAGCCAGAATTCTGCAAACCAGTAAAGTCAAGGTGGAACCCTGACACCAAGCAGGCTTTGTCTCTCTCCTCCTTCTTCTGCCTGACCCTCTGGGTTATGGGTGGGCCCTCACTATACTCATGTACAATGCGGGGCTTTCGGCCCAGCATAGTACTTGATTATGTCAGTGTGCTGCTACTGCCAGTGGGAGCATGTTAGATTACAGTTTCAGGGGACTGATAGCAGAAACGGAGGTAGCATACCTGAGCGAGGACTAAGGTGAGTATTAAACCTTACTCTTCAATCCCAATAAGTAAAGAAAAACAGACATCTGCTTTTTTTATTGGTAGGTAACGGTAGCATGGAGTCCTATACCATGACATGTTCCCCTCAAACCCAGTGTGGCATCAATGGAACTGGAAGCATCAGCATCAGAGGAGGAAACATTAAGATGGCTTCCTCATGCTGCTCTACTGACTACTGCATCCCAAGTTTGCCTTCTTGTAAGTATTTTTTTAACTTTCTCTGGACAAGACATTATTGTAAAATAAAACACATATTAATACTAAAATAGACAGCAATGACACACAAGGGGTAGCCCCACTGCAAGGGTTAATTTTTAAAAATCCTTTAAAACCCTGCCAGACTCCAAACTCCCAACAATGTACACAGTATAGGAACAGAGTGGAGACTCCTCAACTCCAGCCTACAGCTTGAGATTGTAGGGTAATCCTAGTCAGGCACAGGTTTATAGGTTAAGAGGACCCTGAAGAAGTCCTTCCCAGGGGTCCCTTCTTATAGTATTGCACTGGCTATGGTAATATATAGGTATAATATAAAAAACGGTGAAAGATGTATGTAGCTGCCTCCCTTAAGCCACTCACCACTGGGATCTGGGCCACAGTCTGCACCTTAAGATTCCTTAACTAAAAATACCTGAAACTTTCCTTTCCTTGATCTGACTTTTAGAATGTGGCATGAGATATGGGTCCATATAGGAGATCCCTTTAAGGTGTACCACAATTTAAAATCTATGGGGGTTATCCACTTAGCTGTTGAAGGCAGCCGAGTGAATAACCGTGCCGAAGTGAACAGAGCCAAACCTTGTTCGGCTATTCACTACGGCTCAGTACATACATCGGCTGCCTCCAGTCAGCCGAACATGCTCTGCTTGTGCGGCTGAGCCGAAGTGCAGAGGGACTTCGACTTCGTCGAAGTCCCATAGGGGCCGAACGGCAGTGAGTGAATAGCCGAATGCCACCAAGCAGCATTTGGCTCAGTTATTCTGCTCGGCACCTTGGAGGTACCGAGCAAAATAGAAAATAAGTGAAAAGAATGAAAAAAAAAACAGTTTAAACATTCTTTTAAAAATGTACAAAAATAGGTAAATTAAAAATAAATAAAAATATTTTAAAGAAACCACGTGCAACAGACTCCTGCCACATAATTAACCATCTGACAGGCTATAAGGTCCATAAAGCCACTTTTATCGTAAGTGAGCTGAAGTGACAAGATTTGGACCATCTGTTAATTACTGATATCTAAGCATACCACTTTGTCACTATTTGAGACTATATTTATGTGTGATCTATAACACAGGTCATCCGCTATTACATTTTTTCTTCCAAATCAGAGCTGTTTACAGAAACTTTCACATCAGCCCTTCTAGAATCTTCCAGAGTTGCAATATAGCAGCAAGAGACTAACAAACTATCCTCTAATTCCATACTGTTATCACTTTCTCCTCTCTCCCTCTCTTAGTACCAGAAAGCAGCCCAGTACAAAATGGAGTAAAGTGCAAAAGTTGCATATCTACTGATTCCACCTGGTGCTACACTTTAGCTACCGTTAATTGCACAGGCAGCGAGACCATGTGTCTTCTCTGGGCTACAACGCAAACAGGTAAATATGACAGACCAAGTCGCTGTTAATCTACAAATGTGTTTTGTTAAACATTCTGTCAGGGACCAGCACACCTCCAGGTGGCACCACAGAGCTGGAGCAGATTCTGCAGTTCGTGCTCACCTGCAGGTGTCTCTGGGCAGTCAGTGGCTGTCTGGGACTTGAGCACCTCCAGGTGGTGCTGTGACACTGGTATCGGGACCTGCAGCTCCAGGGCTCACCTGCAGGTGGCTCTGCTATCAATCACCACCTGGTGTTACCTGGGAGGGTATTTAATCCCTCCCTGAACTGGGGATTTAGCCACAGTATTGTCACCAATTCTTGTATCCTGATTCCTGTGACCTGATTCCTGTGACCTGATTCCTTTGACCTGATTCCTGTGACCTGTTTCCTGCATCCTGGTGCCCCCTTGTACCCTGAACATTGCTCCGTGGCTCCCCTTGTGTTGCCTTGCTCCCCAGGTTTCACTTGCCCTGTTGTCTGTAATTATATTTGCATTTAGTTAGCTATTATTACTTGTTGGTGGGGGTTGTGTTTATATGATTTCGGTGTGTCTAATACACTGTAAGTTCATAAGCCCAGGCATAAGCTAAGGCATTGTCTGGTGTGGTCACGCATTTGGTCCGCAAGACTACATATCCCATAATGCATTGCTTTCAGAAAGCAGATAAGATGTTACAATGTTAAAAAGCAAATGCATATTAACAGTGTTGAGTGAAAATAAGTCAGTGAAAATACCTGCATGCGGTGTGGGGACACCCGCGCACGGTATCCTGACATAAACCAATCCAATCTACATCGGGAAAACAACTAATAGAACTTGTTAAAGCAGTTGTAAAGTCCCAGCATATCCTCTCCTCTTATAACATCGGCATTGTAATAGGAATACATACCAGAGTTGTTTTTGATAATACAATCAAAGCTTACTTGAAAAAGATCCTATTATGTAGTGAGTGCTGCCTTCTGTCTGCCCATCACTTCAAATTACTTCCTGGATTCCCAGTGTGCTTTGCATCTAATTCCCTGATGCTTAATGTGATGCTATCTCATGCTATCTCAAGACTACATATACCATAATGCATTGCTTTCAGCAAGCAGATACGATGTTACAATGTTAAAAAGGAAATGCATATTCACAGGGTTGTTATTCAATAAAGGGGGGGGGGGGG
>NW_017307553.1:217272-278663 GCF_000935625.1 Nanorana parkeri | reverse complement strand
GATTGAGAGGTATCATAGGGATGCCTTTGGTGTGTTTTTATTTGTTCTTAAGCTTGTAGATAACACAAAAGCCCAAACTTATTTTGATTTTAAAAAAAAGCTTGACTGTGAGAAGTTTGGGCTATTAAAGTGACATTAAACCCTCAGATTTTTTAACATAAAACAATAGTGTAATGTGCGCCTTACTGTAATCCATGGTAGTTTCCCTTCTCTTTGCTGCTCTTCCTTTTAAATCCTCATCTCTTCTCATGCTGGGGGAGAACTTCCCTTTGCAGCTGGCTGCCTCTTCCTGTAGTGCTGGCTCAGGTTGCAAACCTACACACAGGCACCATGTATCCATTTCAGAGACAAGGCAGTCTACTGCAAAACAGAAGTTCTGCCCAGCATGAGAAGAGAAACGGATTTAAAAGGAAGAGAAGCAAAGAGAAGGGAAACTATCATGGATCACAGTAAGGCGCACATTACACTATTGTTTTATGTTAAAAAATCTGAGGGTTTAATGTCACTTTAAGTGTGACTTTGTGCATGTTTTTATTATAGATTTATATTTTATTAAATACAATAAAGGGAATATGCTTTTATAAATTGTGTAGGTTTAATCCCAAGGGTACCGCAAAGTCCATTGAAGTTTCCTCTTTCTTCTTGCAATTGTGATATGCAGGGGCGTAACTAGACTAGCAAAAATTTTTATGGGGCCCCGTGATTGCTAGTTATGCCACTTGTAGAGCCCACCTGATATACCATACAGCCCACCTGAGAGTGACCCTGCAGAGCCCGCCATAGACTCTCTATAGTGGGCTCTGCAGGGTCTCAGATGGGCAGCACACCTCTTACCTGTCAGGGCTGTCCGCTGTCCGCCTCCGTGGTCGCCGGGCCCCGCCTCCTCTTCCACCCCGGGCCCTGCCTCCTCTTCTATCGACGGGGACCGCCTACTCTGACATCACTGGCTCTTAGGTCGCCGGCCCGGGCCCGCCTCCTCCTTCAGTCCGAACGCCGGCCTCTTCTGCAGCAGCTATTGGCTCTCACTGACACAGCTCCGCAGCGGCTGTTCCTCTTCACAGCCGCTGCTGAGCTGTGTCAGTGACAGCCAGAACCCTGATATGCCATAGCGACCCAGGCGGCCCACTGGGCCCCATAACGGCCTCCTGGGTCGCTATGACGATTGTTACGCCACTGGTGATATGGCATGTGGTGCCCTCAAAATTGCACACCGAGGTCTCTTACTAAATAGTTTTCATATGTCCTTAGTTGTCCTTTTTCCTCTTTTCTCACAGGTTCCTATCCGCATTTAATGGCCGCCCGCGGATGTGCCACTAAAAGCATCTGCAATCTCAGAAGTCAGGCTTACAAAGTCAATGACCAGTCAACAAGCAACACGTATTTCTGCACTAGCGGAGGCAATAGCAAAAGCCTTTGCATCTTCGTTGTCGTCTACGTTTTGCTGATAAAGCTATTGTTTTAAAACGTTAAAAAACATTGTAAATATTTGTGCACACAATTTTTTTCTTTCTTTAGCGTAATAAAGTCTATGTTACATCACAATGGCTACAGTTTATTTTCAATATCTGCTTTTGTTCAGCACGTAGCTAAATTATTTCTCCATTCTGTATTACAACCCCTTGTAAGCTTAGTCCCCATGGTAAACATGCCCACCAATCCCTACGTTATGTGGCAAAATAAGCCTCAACTGTGCAAGAAGGATTTTCCACAAGATTTTGGAGTGCGTCTGGGGGAATTTGTGCCCATTAAGGCTAAAGAGCATTTGCGAGGTCAGGTGCTAATGTTGGATGAGAAGACCTGGCTCACAGTCAGTGCTCCAATTCTTCCCAAAATATCCAAAATATTGAGGTCAGGGCTCTGTGCAGGACACTTGAGTTCCTCAATGTCTAAGTGGTCACATCATGTCTTTATGGATGCTTACAACCCGCTGAAAGCTTAGTCCCTATTGTAAACCTGCCCCCTAATCCCTTCGTTATGTGGCTATAGCATCCTCAACTGTATTAGGAAGGTTTTCCACAAGATTTTGGAGTGCGTTTGGGGGAATTTGTGCCCATTAAGGCTAAAGAGCATTGTGGGGCCAGGTGCTGATGTTGGATGAGAAGACCTGGCTCACAATCAGTACTTCAATTCTTCCCAAAATATTGAGATCAGGGCTCTGTGCAGGACACTTGAGTTCCTCCATGTCTAAGTGGTCACATCATGTCTTTATGGAGCTGGCTTTGTACATTAAAGGGCACAGCCATGTGGAACAGAAAAAGGACTTCAAAAAAATCCCTGCCACAAAGTTGTAGACTATTAATTGTCTAAAATGATCTGACACATTTAGGGGGCTATTCACGAAGGAGCCTAAGGATCCAGCCATAGCTCTATTCACAATAGCCCGTACAGCAGCAGAAGGCGGCCGAAGCGTTAGCTTCAGCTTGACTGAGCCGAAGTGTCAGCCGAAGCGGGGCGAACGGCCTGCCGAAGGCCAGCCTTTCACCCCGCAAATGACAGCTGGCGAGAGCCAGCCGTGATCTCGCGGCTGGCTCCACCCAGTGGTAATGACAGATCAGCGTCCCCAAATGACCTGGGAACACTGAACTGTCATTAAACAATAACAACTGGGCGGAGCCGGCCGTGACGTCATGGCCGGCTCTGCCCAGTTGTTATTCATTGGCCGGGACCTGCTAGGAGACTCTAGAAGGTGCCGGACAATTCTAAACAGTTGGGCAGAGCTAGCTGTCACTGCTAGCTCCACCCATTTTTTTTCTTTTTCAAAAAAAATTTCTTTATTTTTACATGTTACTATTCATTTACATGTTTGACTATTTTCATTGATTTTCTATTCTGCTTGGTACCACGCAGGTACCGAGCAGAATAGCCGAGCCGAATGCCGCTCGGCCCCTATGTGAATCCAGATGTTGGATTGGCTGAATCGAAGTCCTTCTGTACTTTGGCAGAACATTTTCGGCTGATTTGAGCAGACATATGCCTGAAATCAGCCGTACTGAGCCGGAGTGAATAGCCAAACGTTGCTTGGTTAACTTCACTTAGGCTGGGTTATTCACTCGGCTACCTTCAGCTGGAACAATGTAAGTCCACTGGGAACACAGGGAAGAACTGGGAACAATGTAAATCCACTGGGAACACAGGGAAGAACTGGAAACAATGTAAGTCCACTAGGAACACAGGGAAGAACTGGGAACAATGTAACTCCACTGGGAACACAGGGAAGAGCTGGGAACAATGTAACTCCACTGGGAACACAGGGAAGAACTGGGAACAATGTAACTCCACTGGCAACACAGGGAAGTACTGGAAACAATGTAAGTCCACTGGGAACACAGGGAAGAATTGGAAACAATGTAAGTCCACTGGGAACACAGGGAAGAACTGGGAACAATGTAACTCCACTGGGAACACAGGGAAGAGCTGGGAACAATGTAACTCCACTGGGAACACAGGGAAGAACTGGGAACAATGTAACTCCACTGGCAACACAGGGAAGTACTGGAAACAATGTAAGTCCACTGGGAACACAGGGAAGAATTGGAAACAATGTAAGTCCACTGGGAACACAGGGAAGAACTGGAAACAATGTAAGTCCACTGGGAACACAGGGAAGAACTGGGAACAATTTAACTCCACTGGGAACACAGGGAAGAACTGGGAACAATGTAACTCCACTGGGAACACAGGGAAGAACAGGGAACAATGTAACTCCACTGGGAACACAGGGAAGAACTGGGGACAATGTAACTCCACTGGGAACACAGGGAAGCACGGGGGACGATGTAAATATACCAGTCAGAAAAGGAACACAGAGCTGAAAACGTACGGTACCCTCACGAACTTCCGTATCAACTCCCAAAAATCAGAGGCCCTTCATATCTCGCTCACTCCGTAATATACAGGGGTACGGGTACTCCTAGAATGAGATCCTAATAGGTTGGACTTGATGGACTAATGTCTTTATTCAACCTCAAATACTATGTAACTATGTAACCCTAGCAATGATCGCGGGACACCATGTTGCCTAAACCTAGCTATCCGGCTGGGGGCACCCCAGGAATTTTGCACCCCCCATTTGCGGGGGTAACCCTGGCACCCTCTGCCCATGCTCTCAACACGAAGAGTCGCTTTATACCTGTTGAAATCTTATTGTGTGTTGAAATTCTTTTGTACATGGCTCAACCTTTTGTTCATGAGCACCTTATTAAACCATGTTATGTACACTTTGGATAAAAATTTAAAAAAAAAGACTTAAATAAAGAATTTATTTAAAAAAAAAAAAGAAAAGGAACACAGCACAAGAAGTTATAATTTCCCTGGATTTCTGTCAGGATCCCCCTGCATTTTTTGGGCATTTTTTAAACATATATTACGAAACATTTTCAATGGTATATGTAACATACCAAAGAAAACAAGAAAAGTTGATTGTTAGGGTTTACATTGACTTATCGGAGGTAAGCAATGACAACTTTTCTCACAGCAGTGTCCATTTGTAATATATCTGTGAGTCATTTTTCTACATATTAATTTACTTTTGTTATTATCAAATGTCAAATCTCAACACCGATGTCAGGAATGAGCGACAGTGTCCTTGTCAGTCCTTCAGTAACATAAACAGGGGTGTGACTTCCCCATTACACCTATCTATAGAACGACAAACATTAACTGACTCACCTGCTACACTCCTGTTTTATGTAAGGTTGACAATTTCTATTTTCTAGAAAAAGAAAGAAGATGATAAAATGTATGTGTTCACCCTTTTAGTTATATTTAATGCTATAGTATGTTTCTAAAGCTCTGTTTTTCAAACTTTGAAGTGTGTGGTTGGGAACATCTAGTACAAAGTGAAGTCTCATTTGAATTTAATTTAGAATCTTTATTTATTAGCAACAACAGATACAGCTAAGGCCTTTTGGGAAAAGGACTCCCCCACTCCCCCATAGTGCACACCTGGAGGAGAATACCCCTCATTAATCCAGATGAATATACAGTATCCCCCCTTTTTCCGTAAACTCAGAAAAAGAGCAGCATAGAAACAGCCACAATTTGCATAATCTTGCGCATGTATAGCGGTCACCCCCCAAAGGAGCCTCTGGATGAATTGGACCTGTGACTCATAATCTGAGCCGACCTGTGATAGTTTCATTGTCACAGGTCGGCTCAGATTATGAGTCTGAGTGAAAATCACTCGCCTCATACTTCTCCTTTAAAGAAGAACTATGGGGCAACCTTTTTTGTCCATAGTTCTTTTCAGGGTCACGGAAGGACATACTGTTTTCTCTAGTGACCCAAAACTCAGCATATAGCAGGCTATTGCCCGCTAAATGCTGAGAGCAAAGGGCTTGCTCGACAGCTGGAATGGATCCCAACAATACTGTCGAGATCCACCCCGCTGGCTGATTGATAGCTGGTTCTGCCTCTCTAGCTGTGCCCACCCCCTCTCCATCTGTTCTTCCATTCAGCGCTGGAGAAATGGAAGGGGAGAGGGGGAATCCCTGCAGGGACCTGTGACTGACAAGTCACCGTTCTCTGCATGCAAAGGATTGGGAAGTCATAAGCAAGGACAAAAAAAGTAAATGTCAATATTCTCCACCCTACAAATCAATTAATTATTTTATTCCTTTATGTCAATCCTGGCCTTTGGACTTTTACGCTGTTGTCCCCTCCCATATGCACTATTATTAATAGGGGTTGCACATGTAACAGATATAGAGAACAGTACAGATACAAGGTTGCACTTCAATCTGCATAAATTCTCTCTCTCTCTCTCTCTCTCTCTCTCTCTCTCTGTATATATGTGTAAAAAAAAAATATATAATATTCATATATATTTAATATGTATAAAACAATAGTAAAATAAACTTCTTTTCACCAATTTTTAAGTTATTTTACAATCTTTAGTTAAAGGTATACAAACCTAAGAATATCCTATACGTGGGATACGAGTCTTAAAAAATTTGTATTTATAGTGAACCATTAGTTGAGATCGTTGGAGGATTAGGCTTACAACAGCACGTAAACTAAAGATGATGGTGTTTTTGAGTATTTTTATGTGAGAATGATTTTAATGTACAAAATGTTTGGTGGTGATGGCAACATCAGCAGTAAATGTTTTACAGTAAACTCCCTAACAAGGACTAGAGGCCACCACATAAAATTGGTAGAGAAAACATTTAACCACAAAGGGCGTAGGGGCTTCCTCTCAGTCGGAGTGGTTAGGGTCTGGAACTCTCTCCCACAAGCAGTGGTATCAGCAGAGAGTATTGAATCATTCAAAAATCAATTAGATACCTTACTCAGAGACGGTAACATACAGGGGTACAGGTACACTTAAAACCTTAGACCCCAAGGGACTTCTGCTGCCGGTCTTCACATGTAAAATTTAATTACATGTGCAGCTACCCAGAAGGTAAGACCTAGCGATATCTTCAGGGATGTCTGTAATATAAGACCTACCACCGAACTAGGTCTTATTTTCGGGGTAGGTCTTATATTACAGAAATCCCTGGAGATAGTGCTAGGTCTTATTTTCGGGGTAGGTCTTACTTTCGGGGAATCACGGTATATACACACATGAACACACTACACACACACTTATACATGAAGGTTGAACTCGATGGACCTGTGTCTTTATTCAACATCAAATACTATGAAACTATGTAAGAATTGCTGTAACTAGAGAAACAAAATGACAATTGAAACTCGATTAAATCTTGTATCTCGATTACAGCTTGTGTCAGGTGTTGATAACGCAGAGAACAAAATATAACAATTTGTATTGTGATTTCATTTTTCCCAATTCTTTTTTTTTAAGCTTTTTTTTTCTTCAAATTCTTTATTTACCAATCAAAATCCACTAAGATACAAACGGTATGACAATTTGTATAGGTCTGAATGCAATAAACAATATATATATAATTTATAATAAACATAAGACTTTAACATAGAACATAGACTGATGGATTAATTATGTTATGGGGCTGAGTAGAATTTGGTTAAGTTAAATATGTGTAGGTATTTGCCAAGATGGACAGGATGGAAAAAGCGTAGCAGAGTCCGAGGTGGAGGGAAGGAAGAAGGGAACAACATTTTTCCCAATTTTTTAAAATACATTATTGATAAAGGTTTACAGCCCCACTCCGGGCGCACAACAAAGGTAAAAATTACCTTTGTTGTGCGCCCCTCCCCTGCATGCTAAGAGTTGAAATGCTTGTTATGATTAGTGGTTGAGAATAAACTGCAGTGACATAGACAATAGGAGTATGTTTTAAAACATATTTTTAAATTGCATGGTATAAAAATGTATTAAATATGTCATATGAAATCATTTTAAGATGTATAAGAAATAATTAGAAACAGACCCTACCCTTATTCCTCATTCCGGAAAACTTCCAGCAGGCTGTCCGACTGGTCTCCCTTCCCTGCTTCCCTTCTCTGCTCTGTCAGGCCCTTAGCAGGCTTTCTGATGTCATCACTTACATTGCAGGACCAGCAGTCCTGCATTTTACATGAGGATCCCAATGGTCTGTCCTCATTCCTGAGCATTGGAGAAAAGCGGACTGCACTCACCACCTGGGGAACGAGGAATAAGTTATTACATCATATTCCTCTACATCCTCTACATCTAGGCTATACAGACATTCAACCCTTGCAGTGTGAGGGGGAGAGGAGCACCAAAAGAGTGTTGTTTTTTTTCTTAGCTTTAATGCACACTTTATTTTACATGGAATTAATTATTTGTATATTTTTTTATTCTGTTTAGGTGACTCTCTGGCATGTGTGGAATGTACATCTGACACGGTCTCTTGCACAGGCACTAATATCACGTGCTCCTCCGGGTCATTCTGTGCCTCTATATACACTGTAACTAGTGCAGGTAAGTACAATTAAAAGTTAAAACAAATTGGGAATTTTGCAAGTAATGTGAAATATTTTACCTGAGTTGATGATAATCGTAGTAGTAAAATCAACCTCGCCAAGGTGACACAATGTTGTCATTAGTTGCAAGAAGTCCCAGATTTTTACAGCAATAGAGATTTAAGAGAAGGATTCAACAAGGAAATCCACAAAGAAAATAGTTCAGCATTTATTGCTTTTTCTTTTAGCTGGATTCTCGTGTTAAATAATAGGCATGAACGTGATCATCCTAATGTAAATAGTCTTATAAAGGTGAGGTAACCTTGAGCAGCTGTATGAGAGACACCACATGCTCCCCTCTGGAAAAGCCCACGACCTTCAATAATGTTTTCTAGGCACTTACACTCAAGTTCTGGTTCCTTAAAAAGATCCTGTGAGCAGGCCAGACATTCAAGTATTATATACCCTACATAGCAGTGATTGCAATTTAAATCAATCTCTTGCTGACTTCTGTAGCTATGTAATGCACTGTAGCTGACTTCTGTAGCTATGCACAGCTAGCTATGTGTAGCTATGCACATGGAGCAGTTCATCCTCAAATTTCACAGAGGAAACATTGAACTCTTTTTAGTTATTCTCGGCATCTCAAGTATGGTGATACCTCTGCTCAGCTTCCCAGGAGGCTTCAGTAACTCATCTTACCCTGGTTCTCCCTCTTGTTAGTGACTCAGTCTCTCAACTCACCCTACTCCCCCCTCCCAGCAGTAATTCAGCATCTTAACTCACCCTACTCCCCCCTCCCAGCAGTAATTCAGCATCTCAACTCATTCTACTTTCCCCTCCCACCAGCAATGATTTAGCATCTTAGTTCACCTTGCTCCCCTTCCCGGCAATGATTGAGCATCTTAACTCATTCAAGTATATACTATTCTGAAAGGCAGTAAATTATATTTAATTATTTGCCGAATGCATTGGCTACAGGCACTGTGGAGCAACTCATCCCCAACTTTTAATGAGGAAATACTGAAGCCTTTTAAGTCATTCTCTCAGCAGCTCACCTACCCCTGCTCTCCCCTACAAGGAGTGCCTCAGTATCTCAACTTACCCTGCCCCCCCCCCTCTCAGCAGTAAATTAGCCTCTAAACTTATTCTACACCCCCCTCCCAGCAGTGATTCAGCATCCCAACTCATCCTGCTCCTTCCCTGCAAACACTCAACATCCTAACTCATGTTGCTTCCCCATCCCCCCAGCAATGATTCAGAATCATATTTCAATCCATCCCTTCCCCTGCAATGATTGAACATCTTAACTCACCCTGCTCCCCCCTTCCAGTCACTCAACAGCATTCTGGCCATCTAATCAGTGATAAAATCACAGAGAAGGTGTTTGAGGAGAGCAAGAGCTGGAGTTGGCTCAAACCGCCACTAAGAGCTTCTGCTATGAACTTCGAGAAATACTTACTCCATAGTTCCTACAGTACAGATGTCAATGAGGGCTTATTTTAAAGTTAATTTACTGTTTGCTAGGTACTGTACATGTACATTATTTTAATGCCGGTAGCCTGGTCACATGCTTACTTTAATCCCCCTGCCTAGAACATTCAGTGAGACACCTAGGCATTAGAGGGGTATACATTACATAGGTGGAGCTTCTCCTCCTCAACACTTTAAGAATGCTGCACAGGGTGAGGAATTGTTATCTTCAAACATTAGCAAGCCACTCAACCACCTACAACTACACAGGGGGAGGGAGTGGATTTAGAGAGGTCCTTTAAATCATTTAACAATTAAAAACAAGATAAAAGCCAACAGAATCATTAAAAATATTGATTCTTACCAACGCACCTTAATGTTGTGGGTAATAAAACATTTCCACATTATTGTAGACTTCCTCCTGTTGGCATTTGGGATATATGTACAGATTTGTTTTTTTCTTCAATTTGTAGGTGGTGTGAACACTACAAGTTTTACCAGGACATGCTCACCACAAAGCCAATGTAACTTTAATGGAAGTATAAGCATCAGCGGAGGAACAATCAAGACGGCCATTTCATGTTGTTCTTCTGACAGTTGTCTTCCCACTTTGCCTTCTTGTAAGTGATTGGATCCGATTTCTTTCAATAATGTTTAAGTAATACCGTAAGATACAGTGACAATGTTTTGTTCATTTGCATGTAGTCAGCTTAGTAATGCAATACATACATGCAATGATGGCCAAATGATTGTTCAAAGATTCCATCCAATGAATACACAGAATTGATCATGTGATGTTGGAGCTCAGATTTGCACCAATAGAGTTCTATTCTCAACTTTGATTGCAGCTTGGCTCATTGGCTGATTGTCAGTCATTTCACTATAAATATATATATGAATATATATTGCTTCTGACCTGAAGAAGAGATGTTCACTCTTGAAAGCTTGTCTTTTATATATTGTGTTAGTCCAATAAGAAAGGTATCATTGCACACTGCAATACTGCGTTTTTGTAGTGTTAATTTTGATGGAACTCTTTATCCAGATATTAGCTGCCCCAATGCCAGGTTTCTCAATGCAGCCCCCTGTATGCAGGCTGCATACAAGTGATTTTTGCAACATCGCCGAGATCACTTGGACAAAACAAGCGGCTTCCACGCTGTACATTAGCTCTGCTTGCCCAAAGCAGGGCTAAATGTAGAAAACAACTACCCGCTTGGTGCCTGGAACTGCATGTCCTGGCCGTCGGGAGATAGGAATTCCACACCCCTGCTGCCCCTCTACTCCCTGCTGCCCCGAGGCTGGGCCAGCCTCAAGTGGCCTTGTGGGAAATCCAGCCCTTCTAGCATCCTCACAAACACTGACAAACGTTATACTTGTGAGTAGAGGTGTCAAACTTGCAATAATTTTTGTAAATAAAGGGACGCATCTGGAGTTACTTCTGTAGCTCTGTACTTCTTTAGTTCAATTTGTGTGATTGAACTGTGTGCTGGATAATAAGAAAAACCTCAACATTTATCTGTGCGTTTTTCTAGCTATTGAGTGATGTGTATTATGGTTGTATTTCTTTTTTCCTATACACTCTATATGGTCATTTTGTTATGTATGCTATCCTTGTCTACTCTATCGTAGTGCCCCAAGACAGCTCAGTGTCCAACGGGCTGGTGTGTCGATCCTGTATATCTGCTTCGTCCGCTTGGTGTTACACTTCTGATACCATAACCTGTACAGGCAACGAAAACATGTGTCTGCTCCAAACCACAGAAATATCTGGTAAGATCTCCATCATTATTATTATTATTATTAGAAACACT
This sequence comes from Nanorana parkeri, assembly GCF_000935625.1. NCBI lineage: Eukaryota > Metazoa > Chordata > Amphibia > Anura > Dicroglossidae > Nanorana > Nanorana parkeri. The sequence goes on along the minus strand of NW_017307553.1, from coordinate 267,525 downwards.
AGATGAAGTGGTGGCGTAGCCGGGGTATTTCTTTCCCATATTTACACAGTGTCAGCTGATTATGCAGTGCTTCCAGAGTAAACATAACTATTGGCATCATTCCATTCCCTTAAGAAGTCTTACAAGCTGGATAAGAAAGAAAGTGATGAAGAGGGAGCATAGAGTGGAAACTGTATTGACCTGAGCAAACTCACATGAAAAAGAAAATGTCTGTATCTACAAAACCCCTTCTGAGATTTGAACCCAGGATCCAGGAAGGAAACAAAAAAGTAGGGAGGAACGTAGAAAGGGAAAGGAGGAATGAAAGGAAGGAGGGAAGAAGGAAAGATGGGAGGGAGGGAAGGAGGGAGGGAGGAAAAAAGGAAGGATATAGGAAAATAATAGAGGGAGGAAGGAAAGAAAGAAGGCAAATAGAGAGGGAAGGAGGAAGGAATAGTACGTAAAGAGTCCTTACTAGGGGTAAGTAAATCAATTTGCATAACCGGTAATCTGGCGAATCAGTAAATTACACGTTTTATGTTTTACATTATGTTATATTACATATTATGCAGTAAGAGGAAATTGAAGGAAGGAAGGAAGGAAGGAAGGAAGGAAGGAAGGAAGGAAGGAAGGGGAAGAAAAGGGAAAGGAAAAGGAAAGGGAAAGAAAGAAAGGAAATGAAAACAAAAGGAAACGAAAGGAAAGGAAAGGGAAGGAAAAGAAGAAAGATAGGAAAGAGAGAGGGAGGAAGTACAGAAGGAAAGAGGGGAATAAGGAAGAAGGAAGGAGAAAAAAAGAGCAAGGAAGGAAAGAGGGAGGAAGGACGGAAGGAAAGAAGGGAGGAAGGAAAGAAGGGAGGAAGGAGGAAGGGAAAGGAAAGATCCTTCCTTCCTTCCTTCCTAGATAGGTAGGAAAGAAAGAGGGAGAAAGGACAGAAAGGAATTAAGGAAATAAAGAAGGAAGAAAAAAAAACAGAGGAAGAAAGGAAGGAGAGGGAAGGGAGGGAGGAAGAAAGGAATAATCAATAAAGTGTCCTCACAAGGAATAAGTGAATGTATTTGCAGAGCAGGTGACTTAGCGAATCAGTAAATTACACATTTTTATTCTTCTGAATATTTAAATAAAATTTGTCCAATTTACACATTGAGAATCATCATGATTATCTGGGTTCCTGAATTGCATGCTATTCCACAGATCTGCATGTAAATGTTCTGTGAATAAAAGATATACAAATGGGATCACCACCAGCACTTCCATGTATCATTCTCTCTCTACAGGATCCATATCTCTGTCAACGGCCCTCCGCGGTTGCACTACAAAAAGCATGTGTGATCTTGGCAGCCAGACTCTCAGCGCTAGCGGGATAACATCAGACATCAAATTTATCTGCACAAGCGGAAGCCTTGGGCTACAGAAGTGTTTTTCCATCCTGGTCATTGTCTGTCTTTTGTTGCTACAATTCTTTTTTTAAATGTTTAAAATAAAATTTATAATTGCATGAACACCACATGAAACTTTGTTTTTATTTTTAGTAACATAACTGATACATGTCAGGTTCCCTGAAATGAGGACACTGCTGTAATGACCAAGGCAGTTGTTCTATGTTACATTAAAACCTGACTGAGGTTCTAACCTTTCCCCATTCTATCCAAAACTCAAAGTAGAACTGAAGCCATGGCTATATTTTTTAGGTTTGGTAAGGGAGAGTTATAACCCCTGTGAGCCTTCTTTTCCCATTTGTGTTCCCGTGGAAGGATTTCCTTTCACTTCCTGTTCTAAGTGAGGGAAATCCTGGTGATCAGCAGAGTCACCAGAAATAGTGTCCCCATTGGATAATCATCCCATCTATTCCTGTTCTGGTTACAACTCAAAATTTGGTATTCACTATCACTACTGAGAACAATCACTTGGACAAATACTGCATGGGTTACATGCTTCTTACTATCTAGTATTAAATTATCGTATCCCTCACTCTGGGAGGCTTCCTCCTGTCTGTGCAACCAGTCCTCTGAAGCCGCTTCTCTTTGGCGCTCCATATGTCAGTGGAATTCTGACATCATCTTGTTCAACGTAGGACCAGCAGTCCTGAAATGTAAGTGACAATACCGAGGGCTCACTCACAACCTAATGAATTAGCAGGAAGAGGACTGCAGCAGGTGCCAGAGGAGCAAGGGATAAGGTAATTAAATCTGCTTTTTAATGGCACCCCAGACAAAAAGGAGCATTTTGCAACCCTTGCGGTGCGGGGTGAGTAGTTTCAAAATCTACCTGGAATTCAGCTCCACAAGGATATATGTCTATTTTTTTCAATGGTACCATTGCCAAACGGTTTTACTTACCTTATCCCTTGCCTCCAGGCAGTCGGTGTGCTTATCTTCTCTCATGATGCCCATCAAGCCATCCTTGCTTACAAAGCAGGATTGCTGGTCCTACATTGTATGTGATGATCTCAGAATGTGACCGAGGGAGCACTGAAGAGAAGAGGTTTTAGGGGTCCAGGCACATGGTGAGGAGGAAGCGTGTTACAGCAGGTGATAGGGTAAGTTAATGTAAACTCTCCCCTTCTGTCCAATGTTCAGGGTTGTGGGAGTGTCAGTGAACTTGGACTGCTAGTACTGTATTGTGTGTGATGACCTCAGGGTGTGACCGAGGGAGCACCAAAGAGAAGAGACTTCGAGGGTCCAGTCACATGGTGAGGTAGGCTTCAGGGGTCAGGTCACATGGAGAGAGGGAAGTCTGCGAGAACGAGGGATAAGGTAAACTCTCCCCTTCTCTTCAATGCTAAGGATTGTGGGGTAGGCTTCGGTGTACCTGTATGTGATGAAATCGAAAAGAGGTTTTAGGGGTCCAGGCACATGGTGAGGAGGAAGCATGTGACACCAGGGGATAGGGCAAGTAAACATAAACTCTCCCCTTCTGTCCAATGTTCAGGATTGTGAGAGGATCTTCAGTGAACTTGCTTACAATGCAGGACTGCTGGTCCTGCATTGTATGTGATGACCTCAGGGTGTGACCGAGGGAGCACCAAAAAGAAGAGGCTTTGGGGTTCCAGTCAGATGGTGAGGAAGGCTTCAGGGGTCAAGTCACATGGAGTGAAGGAAGCCTTTGAGAACGAGAGATAGGGTAAGTAAAGGTAAACTCTTTCCTTCAATGCTAAGGATTGCAAAGTAGGCTTCAGTGTACCTGTATGTGATTAAAACAAAGTGCTACCGAGGGACCAGTGGAGAGAAGAAGCTTCACATTGAGACGTGGAGTCCTTTAAAGGGAGGATAAGGTAAATAAAAGTAAACTCTCCATTTCCCTAAAACGCTCCCGATTTGCAAAGGCCTTCACTGTATTCACTTACAATAGTGCGGGTCCTGCATTGTACACGATGCTGCCGAGGAAGCAACAGAGCAAAGAAGCTTCGGGAGTCAGCTCAGGTCTCCAATGCTTCTGGTTCCTCTCGGCATTCTTGCTTACAGAGCAGGACTGCTGGCCCTTCATTGTGTGTGATTACCTCAAAGACTGAGTTAGGGAGCACTAAAAAGAAGAGGCTTTAGGGGACCAGTTAGACAGATAGGAGGAAGCCTGGGAGTATGAGGGATAAGGTAAGTAAAACTGCTTTTATGGTACTCTAAACAAGATGTAACATTTAAACCTTACAAGAGGTGAGTGCCTCATTGAAATGCTTGTTTTGAACTTTCCCTGAAATTCAGCTTTATTGAAGACATACACTAAGTAGTTGTTGACACCTGACATTCTATTATGAGACCCAGCACTCCTTATTTTTTGTGGCTTACAGAATGGTATGTTCAAGACCTAAAGGCACCTCATAAAGGGATGACATGTCACACCTACATCTATACAAAAGTACATTTTCACATTTCCTAGGAAGAATCTTCATTCAGTTCTTAAGATTCTCCGAACACTCTGCTGAAATTGGCTGTACATCAAGATAACTCTTCCAAACAACTGATTATTACTTGGCCCCCGACTGGATGATTGCATGATGTTTTTACTGGGGATCTTGGTCATACTGTCAGTGCTCACAGCTACTAGTAAGTACAGAATACCATTATAGGATACATTAGACTTAATTCATAAAGCTTTAACACAAGGTTAAGGATTTTATTATAACCGGGTGACTATAATTTTCACATCTCATTGGACTCAATGAGTCCAAATAGCTGTCATTTTTTTTTTTAATCAAGGGTCCTTATCCTGGTGTGTATTAGTGAAAGTTGAAATAGAACTTTGTGCAAAAATCAAAAATGTTATATAGACGATGGAGTCTGGCGTTATCACAGCAAAGTAGTTTTCCTAAATAGGGGTATTTAGGAAAACGAATTTGCTGTGATAACACAAAGCCAGACTCCATTGTATATACTACAGGTCCATCTAAGACCACTCTGTGCACAGGGTGACAACGCTGTTGCCATTTCAATGCAAAATGGACATTGTTGTAACCCTGTTAAAGGAAGAAAATGACAGATCTGCTCCCCAGATTAACTATGTGATACCCCTATATCATTGTTAATCCAGAAACAGATCTGTTATTTTTCCTCTTCCTTTAACAGGCTTACAACGATGCCCATTTTGCAGTGAAATGCCAACAGTAGACATGTGCACTGCCAAAAAATTTGTTTAGTTTCGTTTCGTTTTAAATTCGGATTTGTGTTATTTCGTTTTTCGGGATTCGGGTGTGAAAGTCAATTCGGATTCGGAATTCGGATTCGGACGAAATTCGGTAGCGGTAGGTCGAACGTTCGTTTAGTTTTCGGTTCTTATTCGTTTCTTATTCGTTTCGTTCGTTCGTGACATTTGAGGGGGAAAAAATATTTTTCTCCTTCTCTAATGTCACTTTGCTCCAACGAACGAAACGAATAAGAAAAGAATAAGAACCAAAAACGAAACGAACGTTCGAACTACCGCTACTGAATTTCGGAAATGGAAATTCGGATTCGTTTGCATTCGTTATGTCTGTAATTCGGAATTCGGATACATCCGAATGTCCGAATTTCCGAAAATTCGTCCGAATTTCGATTCGGAACGAAACGAATCGCACATGTCTAGCCAACAGCGTTGTCACACTGCGCACAGAGTGGTCTTAGATGGACCTGTAGTTCTACATGGACTTTAAGTGAGAGACAAACAAATTAAAGCCAAATTCCAGCTTCAAGCTATCAATTTTAAGCAGTTTTAATTTCTTTTAGCAAAAAAACATTTAAATTATTATTATTATTATTATTATTATTATTATTATATGTATAAATCTGATCATGGTAGATGTCCCTGTTGGCGTTCATTGGGCTTTCCAAACCCCTGTAACCATCACTTTTGCTGGACAGCTTGTCCTGGTAAAGAAAATTGAAAAATGTTGAATCTACAGGAAGAATCAAGTGATAACTATGTTACCAGGAGACTCTAAAAAAACAATAACCACTGTGGTTTTTTTTGTTGTTTAACTTTAACAGTTATAAATTCATTTTTCCAGCTTGATCTTCTAGGATGTTTGTATGTCTTTTTTCCAGTGTTGGCTTTGACCGTAGACATATCATTACGTTCTTCGGAAATGTTGAACTGTTGGTCAGTCGTATAAAAGTCATGTGGATTTTTATTGTAGTAATTAAATGTTATAAAACCCATTTACATCCTTATCACCACTGAATCGTTTTTTTATTGTTCTCACTTGAGGTGTGTCAGATGATATCAGTGTTTGAAGACCAGACAGGGCTCCCTTATTGAGGCGTGATGACAACTGTCGACATTTTTCCATTTTAAGGTCACTGCAAAGGGCGTAAAAGTGAAGGTGTAACCTCCACATACAGCTTAGATTAGAGTAAGAGATGTGCAAAGGTCAAATAGTGTTTCATATTCGACCTTTGCAGAAGGTTCTAGTTGACGCCTAGTGGCATCACATACAAGCTGGATGTGTTTCTAAGAGCACAAAACATAGACAGCTACTAATATGTGTATGAAGCTGGCCATACACCTATAGATGGTCAGATGGAAAAAGTGCAACAGATTCCTCCATCTACGCTAAACTGTGTCGGTGGAGGAAGCTCCCACTGGGCCAAGCTTCATTATCTTGCTGGCCAGCCCAGCTGACTCTCAAAATACCTGAACAATGCCTGCATCCAATCAGATTGCTCAGGTATTTGGACAGCCAGTGGGCTGACTAGCAAGATACTGCAGCTTGGCCCGGCGGGGGATTCCTCCATTCAGACAGTTTAGGGTAGATGGAGGAATCCGTTGCACTTTTTCTATCTGACCGTAGGGTGATAGGAAAAAATCTATAGGTGTATGGCCAGCTTAAAACATATTGCATAATGCTGATCCTGGGTCTATTGAATTGCCTATTTGGGAATCTGAAATTATATTTATATTTACTTAAACATTTTTTATATGAAGTTGTTTTTCCTTACCCTGGAAGTGGGGAGGTTTTTTTTTTTCTTTGGGTGAACTTGATAGACAATTTTTTCCACCTGACTAACCGGGTAACTGTGTCATTCTGCCTTGATTAACACCTTCCCAACCAGCTCACCCATATACGAGGTGGCAGGAAGGTGGACTTTAAGACCCGGCTGGCTCATATGTGCGTCCCCTGTCCTCTGCAAGAGGCAAGCTGCTTGTGTGCTCCCAGCACAGTGACCAAGCCATCACCGACAGCTTCCAGTCACTGGTCACGATTAGGAGCTGGGGATGGGCTTCTGATCATGTAACCTCTGTGACTGATTGACAGTAAAGAATATAGAAAGAAACTTGTTGCACTCCTTACCGGATGCCCCAATGACATGGGAGGGTGCTTGTAGTGACTGCGGATGGCACCGCTTGTTACAGGAATCAATTGAAGAAATGTCACCAGCACACCAAAAATCCTTTCAGATTAACCATGTGTTCATTTAAAAAGAACCATGTCAAGTAAAAACAAGCGCTTTTGGGGCCACACAGGGTCCCTTCATTAGGCTTAATAATGGGTCAATGTTAAGCCTGATGAAGGGACCCTGCGTGGCCCCGAAAGCGCTTGTTTTTACTTGACATGGTTCTTATTAAATGAACACATGTTTATCCTGAAATAATTTTTGGTGTGCTGGTGACATTTCTTCAATTGATTGACAGTAAAGCCTCCTCATGTATTACTTACCCTTCCCTTTTGGATTGTAAGACTTCACGGGCAGGGCCCTCCTTACCATCTTGTCTTGAATTGTATTGTGATTGTAATGTCTTCCTTATATTGTAAAGCGCTGCGCAAACTGTTGGCGCTATATAAATCCTGTATAATAATAATAATAAAAATAATATTAATAAAGCCTCATGCACATGGGCAGAAATGAATATTGCATTTTTATGCCTCTGAACGCAGCACTATTTTAGTCAATGTGTAGCCAATAGAATAAGCCAATAGAATCAGTCTACAAGCATACACCACTGAAAGCCATACCTGTGTGAAAATATTGCTCGCAATTAAACACCAAAACATGCATTTTTTTACGCTGGATTGGAGTATTTTATTACTCTCCAGCATAGCTAGGAGTATTTTAAGACAATCATGTGCATGAGCCCTTACAGTGATCACATGATTGAGAGTCCATCCCTAAAGGGTCGGCAACAGAAGCTTAAGTGCTCCTGCTTGTTCGTGATATATATTATTTTTTTTATGACAATCTTTAAAACAGACTGACATCACCATGGACACCCTATGGTAGCAATTTAATTTTTTTTAGCTACTTTTTTATTTTCTCAGTAATTTGTGGTTACAACTGCAGATGTACAGATGGGATAAGAGTTGCCCACACTTCACTTTGGAAATATCTTCTCTCTTCCTGTTGTATCACCAAGATAGGAAGTGAAGTGAAATCTCGGGACACCGCCAACAAAAAAAAAACTTTCCCTACTGTATCCAAAATTAAAAATAAAATTGGGCTACAAATACAAATTAAGACAGCAGCAAATGCAAATGTTCAATCTTCAAATTATTTTCAATGCAGTGGAAACTTGTGGCCCCCATTTTTATTTACTTAGCTAGAAAACATGACATCAAGTTAGTTCATCTTTCAGTCCTGATTTCCTTTCCTCCGTCACACAAGCATATCATAGAGCGATGTTTTCTTTAGAAAATTCTTGTCTGTCAGTCAACCTCGGATTGCCCCCAGGCTACCTAATTACTGCTCTTAGCAAACAATGGCCAACCGTCATTCATGCTTAAGGGTTTTCAGCATCAAGTTAAATACCAGCCTGAGAAGCTCTTGTCGGACATTGTTATTGGATGACTTACACGCTCCTTTCTAATCTCAGGGCAGTCTGCTTTCATTTAATGATACTTAGCAGGTGCTTCATTGTTCTTCTTCGCAGAAAAAATGTCTATGACTAAGTAAAATAAAATGTTATTCTCCACCTTGAAATCATTGTTTAAAAGTACCATGCAGAAAACATCATCAATGTTGGTGGGAATTATGAAAGGTTCAGGTGCGCAGCCTAAAAATGGACAGGTTTCTCATTTTCCCTCGCAATCTCTCCTGACTGGGTCTCCTCGCTCTCCTGGCTCATCCTCCTGGCTGTCTCTCCTGGCGGTCTCTCCTCGCTCTCTCTCTCCTGGCAGTCTCTCCTCGCGCTCTCTCCCCTGGCTGTCTCTTCCCGCTCTCTCTCCTGGCTCACCTTGCTGTATTTTGCCCACAGTGTAGTGCAACAGGCTGTGCAAACTAATATTCTTTGATGTAATACATAGCACTTCAACCACCAGAATCCACCAGAAAGGTGTCAGGGAGCTCGGCTCAGCAGACTCAGGCTAATAGGTAATCATGTGTGCACAGCTAAATAAATATACCAAAATGGAATAAAGGGGCCGCCATTCAGACCCTTCGTGATCTACCAGCATCAGCTTTGAGAGCTACTGATAGATCACCATCTACCTAATGGGCACCCCTGCTCTAGAGTCTTGTAACAGCTTAGAAACACCTGCTGGTTGTTAAAATTAGAGGGTTGGAAGCGTTCTAAGATTCTGCTCTTAAAGAAAAGAGCTAACACTTTAATGCCTGTGTTGTGAACTTCAAAAATTTATTTCTTTACAATACCTATAGATACAGAGATAAATGAGGGCTTGTTTCAAAATGCTTTTACTGCTTGTTCATAATATGTAAATACTTTAGTGTGCAAGATCTGGATATAGGTTTACTTTAAGATAGAGTAAATCAGACCGAGCATAACACAATATACAGTACATCTACAGTATTTATATATCTGTAAACTTGCAATGTATTAATTTATGATGGTAAATACAATTGCATTATTAGTGTTTTGCTTATTCTTGCACTGGAATGTTGAACTTATTCTTTTTTTCCTTTAATCAGGCCATTCTCTCACCTGTATAGAGTGCATGTCTACAGACTCCACATCGTGCACTGGTAATACTGTGACCTGCCCTACTTATTATGTGTGTGCAACCTCATATACAGAATCCACTGTCGGTGAGTTTTATTCAAAGGTTGATGCCACTCAAAGCATGCTTTTCATTTTTAGTGGACTGACCCACCATAGGGTAATGGGGACAATGGGGTACCCACTGATAAACATCAGTCACTATTTAGTCAGTTTTACATATGACATTATTTTGGCGTCCATTCTGGTCAAACCATATTTTTATGAACTGGCTTTGTAGACAGGGGCACAGTCATGGTGGAACAGAAAAAGGCCTTTAGCAAAATTATACTACAAGGTTCAAAGCACACAATTGTCTAAAGTGTCTTCTTTTGCTGTAGCATTAACAGTACTGGAACACCTAAACTCAATATTTTAGAGGAGCGTCTACATACTTTTGCCATATAGTGTAGATCCCGATTGGCCGTATAGTGTACGCCCTGATTGGCCATATAGTGTACGCCCTGATTGGCCGTATAGTGTACGCCCTGATTGGCCATATAGTGTACGCCCTGATTGGCCGTATAGTGTACGCCCTGATTGGCCATATAGTGTACGCCCTGATTGGCCGTATAGTGTACGCCCTGATTGGCCATATAGTGTAGGTCCTGATTGACCATATAGTGAAGGTCCTGCTTGGCTATAAAGTGTAGGTCCTGATTGACCATATAGTGAAGGTCCTGTTTGGCCATATAGTGTAAGTCCTGATTGACCATATAGTGTAGGTTGTGATTGGCCATATAGTGTATGTCCTTAATTGACCATTTAGTGTAGATTGTGATTGACCATATAGTGTAGATTGTGATTGACCATATAGTGTAGGTCCTGCTTGGCCATAAAGTGTATGGCATGACTGACATATACTGTAGGTCCTGATAGACCATATAGTGTAGGTCCTGATTGGCTATCTACAGTAGTGTAGGTCCTGCTTGGCCATAAAGTGTAGGTTTTGACTGGTCATATAGTGTTGGTCCTGATTGACTATATAGTGTAGGTCCTGCTTGGCTATAAAGTGTAGGTCTTAATAGGCCATATAGTGTATGTCCTGAATGGCCATATAGCGTAAGTCCTGATTGACCATATAGTAGGCTGTAATTGACCATATAGTGTAGGTCCTGCTTGGCCATATAGGTTCTGCTGGCCATAAAGTGTAGGTCCTCATAGACCATCTACAGTAGTGTTAGTCCTGCTTGGCCATAAAGTGTAGATCTTGACTGGTCATATAGTGTTGGTCCTGATTTTAGGCTGACGATTAAATGTTTAGCAAGTATAAGCAATAGCAGGAACATAGTTTGATGAGTGAGTTGCATGCTTCCCCCTTCCAGAGGCTCTTAGAATGGTAGTGTATTTTTAAAGCAGCACACCATTTGAAGGAGGAGTGTTTGTTATATGTATTCATTTTTAAAGGCGGTGATGTAGTTTCCAAAAATGACATTAGAATCACTTGTTAATAAAATGATTTGACGTCCATTGGTCACAGGTGGATCAAACACCACAAGGTTCATCCGCTCGTGCGCACCTTCCAAAGTGTGTAATACAAAGGGAAGCATTAGCACTCTTTCTGGTGTCACAAAGATGTTCACCTCGTGTTGCTCTTCAAACAACTGCAATCCATCCATTCCATCCATGGCAGGTAAGAAAGGATACATATACTATTTTTTTTTGTGTGTAATGTTACCAACCCTTACTTTGTTTTGATTGAGTTCATATTTAAATGCTGGGAAAGGAGATAACGTTTGACATTATTATTCTTGCTATGTATGCATTGCATGTACTGGATTTTTAAATCAACAATAAAGCCCATGAGAAATGTCTATTTTTTCTTGGAAACCAAGCAACAGTATATGTGTACAGTGGCCTATCACGGACCCCAGAGAATTTCTAAAAACTCAGCGATGAGTGTATTGGAAAAACAAGTTATTCGGGGGAAATTTCAGCATATGCGGCTATGCTATAAAAAGATAAAAGCTGCACCCTTGTATTTATGCATTGTTAATTCAATTGAAATTTAAAAAAAAAAAATGGATGCCCTACATTTTAGGGTTTACGGACCCTGTTATTATTGCTGTAGGCAGCTTTAAAACATAAATAATTTTATCTCACACATTGCAAGCAGCGCCGGATTTACTCTCTCTGCTGCCCCAAGGCCAGGTTCCTCAATGCGCCCCCCCCCCCCACCAATGGAGAATGGCAGACCTGCAGGCTTCATACAAGTGATCTTGTGGCAACATCGCTGAGATCACTTGTACAAAACAAATGGCATCTTCCCTGCTGTACATTTAGCCCTGCTTGTCTAAATGTATAAAACAACTACCCGCCCGGCGCTAGGAACTGCATGTCCTGGGTGTCGGGAGATAGGAATTCAACACCCCTGCTGCCCCTCTAATCCCTGCTGCCCGAGGCCGGGCCTTGGTTGGCCTTGTGGGAAATCTGGCCCTGATTGGTTGCAAGCTTTGCAGTGTCGGTATAAAAAGCCACTTTATCCCTGCTGGCAGTCTCAATGCACTTTCCACCCCGGACATGCACACAAACTCGCTATGCTTCCTGCTTTTGCATGGGAACTTCACATGCATCCTCTTCTTTCCCATCTATGCACTCTGCCATTAGTTGTCAGGAAATATGCTGGTCATGACAGCTGGATGTCACTGACAGACAGACAGCAGGCAAAGTCAGTAACCAAGGAATGTCAGAGTCTATACTAAGGAGAAATCCACAAGCATGGAGTTGATAGACCAGTAGCAAGGCATGCCATTGATCAGACAATAGCTGAATTTTGTCATCTTCATTTAAGGTCATCCTTAAATCCAGGTCATGGTGTATCTTTAAAAAATAAATCAAGGCAACTGGACTTGCTGAGTTTTTTCTTGAAGATGTTTTGCTGGCCAATTGAGAGCTCTGAATTGAGAAAGAAACTTGGATGACCAGTGAAACTTCTTCAAGAAACAAAATTCAGCAAGTCCAGTTGCGTTGATTTTTTTTTAACAGATATTAATTTAAGCAATTGTGATTGAGGCCAGGTGTGTAGAAAAGTGACTATGCTGCAGTATTGAGTATCAGTAAGCATGGAGTTGCCAGTCAGGTAGTAAGATGTACCCTTGATAAGGCACTGACTGAATTTTCTGATCTTTATTCAAAACAGAACTCTGGGCAAAACTTTTATTAACCCTTGCATTGGGGCTACCCCTGCACTGCAAGGGTTAACTACTCGTATTGGTCTCGGGAGAAAAAATTACAATTATATACTCACCCGATTCTCTGAGTGCTCCCTCCTGCCTTTCTCCTATGCTCTGGCGATGGTACTTTCCTCAGCGTCCTCACATCCTATACAATGTGTATGGAACGTGATGACTCAGGGACTTTAGACCATTGCAGCGGAGGGGGAGTGAGGCTGGAAGACTCGTCTAAGAGCAAGGAAACTCCAGGGATCAGGTGAATATAACTTTTTTTAATTTTTCCTGCCTAGCCCAAAATGAGCAGTTAACCCTTGCAGTGTGGGGGTAGCCTCACTACAAAGGGTTAGTAAAAGTTTTGCCCAAAGTTCTTGAAGAATTCTGATTAAGTCCAGGTGTGCAGCTGCAAAGTGACTAAGCTGAAGTACTGAGATATGGCAAACAGATAGAGAACTATGATTTTCACTCATCCTCATAATTAGAGCCGACTTGTGACAAAGAAGCTGTCACAGGTCAGCTCTATTGATCGGGAAGTGAGTAGAAACATGCACCGATCTGCTCACTTCCCGATCATCTCCCTGCAGTGAGCGATGACTGTCAGTCACCGCTCCCCGCAGCAATTCCCCCCTCCTCTCTCCGTTCCTCCAGTGGTGAGTGGAGGAACGAACGGGGGAGGGGGCGGGCACAGCTGGCTCTGCCTCTAGATAGGCAGAGCCAGCTGCGCTCATGCAGCTGGGTGGATCTCGACAGTATTGTCCGGATCTGTCCCGGCTGCGGCGATATTAGTATATGGCGGGCAACAGCCCGCCATATACTGAGCTTTGGGTCACGGGAGGAGGTTAGTATATGTCCACCTGAGAACTATGGGGAAAAACACTTACCCCATAGTTCTCCTTTAAATCTTTCGCAATCATTTGTTTAAAAAAAAATATATTTAATCTGTTTTAATATAGATTCTATTTTTCCTTCGTGGTTTAAAGTTAAAATGCTTGGGTTCAGTATCTACTGTAGATGTTAGTATATTGATATCAGTCACCTGTGGGTTAGAAGATGCAACCCCCACATTCAATTCTTAGAACATTTTTGCAATTATTTTTGTTCTTTTCAAAGTGCCACCAATCAGCTCTACGCCAAATGGAGTGACATGTCCGAGCTGCCAGTCATCTTCCTCTGGCTGGTGTTACAAAGAACAGACAGTGGACTGTACCGGAGAGGAGACAGTGTGTGCTCTTTTCACCAGTAACATAGGCGGTAAGTTGTTTTTTGTATAACAATAATCTCTTATTACTATATTTTCCAAATGGTTTTTGTTTCTTTTTGATTTGTTAAATATACTATTGAAGACATATTGTTATACCTGTGTGCAAAAAGTTCCTGTTGATACTGTCAGAAATCCAGTGCTAGGAAGAGTGGTGGGTGCTTTGATCTTCAATTGTTAACCTCATGTGGTTGCAATATGGATTCCTTTTGTGGAGCTCAAATGCTTGGTAGCGGCTGCACTTCCACTTACAAGGGACCCCACATAGGGCAGGAGGGGGCCCTGGAGAAGTCGATTATAAGCAAAAATAATGGTGTTGCCACCAAACAAAGAAGAGTCCAAAGGATTTGTTAGTGGTAGGAACAGAAGGCACTTTGGTGTTGTTGTTCTTACCAATAAAAACACTCTAAGAAATCCAGTGCTGTGTCGTGTGTACTCTACAGTGTTTACTCATGCATCGGTATCAGTCCTCATGTTATGGAGAAGAGGGGAGGGGGAGGTATTCTGTAGTCTAGTAGAGGATGATTCAGGTGGGGCCGACAATACTGCCTGGGTTTATAGTGCACCATAGGTGTTGCCAGTTCCAACAGAAAGCTAGGAGCTCATTACATTTGTGGCAGATCCATGGTTATTTTTCTCTACTTGCAGCTTTTCTGTAGGGATCAAACAGGGGTAAATGAGCATGCAAGATACTGCATCTGCTTTTTTTTTTTTTGTTATTATTGTCATCACTTTACAGGAACCCTTTCCTCCATCAGAGGCTGTGCCAAGCAAAATATCTGCGGCACTCAAAATTACAAAGTGAATGGAAGAGCTATTTCTTACCAGTCTACCTGCTATTGTGGAGGTATTCTATAATATTTTTATAAATGAATACAGACATGCAACCAACTACTTGCCATTTCTTGGAAATAAGTATAAAATGCAGAACATTTAAAATTGAGGAATAAAACAAATGTGTATATTCCTTACTTAATTTTAGCTTTCCTCTGGCTTACTACTTAGCAGTGTATATATAGAGTTCTTAGATATGTAGATTCTATATGTAGATTCTATAGAGATGGGGGGCCTAAACCATAATCTATGAGAAAACATTTTTAAGTTTAACATATAAGGGCTTCCAGGGCTGCAAGGAGCTGCTGTTGGATTTTCTGATTTTCCAAGACTGTCCAAATGTTTCCAATTTGTAGCCCCGTCATTTCATCAGAGAGGTCAATGTGCACAATTTTGCATGAATTGAAGCACTGCAATGGACACTTTTTAGAACTGCTTTGGATTCCAGTTGATTTCCCCCAGAACTTCCAGTTGACAAATTCTGAATTTCAGAAGTTCACATGTGTTTAAAAAGTTTGCCCAAACCACAACTCTTTCAGACGTTCTCTATATGATCATATTACGGGGGTACGATATTATAAGAAATCTGCATGACACCAGTAAAAAGGTCATTGATCTGGGTTTTGTGAATTACCATGGAATCAATTTCCTTAAGGATGAACTTGCCCCTCATTTTAGAGGCTTCTTGGAGAGAAGTAAATGAAATTTGCACTTGGGTAAAAAAAGAGACTGACGTATTGTTGGGTTTTCTTATTTCAGGCAATTCCAGCAACACTTATTGCCCTGACACCAATGTGACCTGTCCTCCCGGCACCATCTGTGCAAGAGTTCGATCTCTAAGTACTGTCGGTGAGTTGAACATTCCACAACTGTACTAGAGTAATATCTCTGTGTGGCATGACAAGTCCTCTTTAATAATCACTAATTCTCTTTTGCAGGTGGTGCAAGTTCTGAAATAAATAAGACCGCATGTTTACCAATATACCAGTGTGGAATCTCGGGTAGCTCCAGCTTTCTCACTGGCACATTAAGACTGGTGACCATCTGTTCAACTAATAACTGCAATCTAACTATTCCAACATGTAAGTGTCAGCATAACATGTCAGTTCCTAGGGCATGATTTGCTTTTGAGTTGAGTGTTTCTTTGTTGAGCTTCATTTGATACGAACTCAGTTGTCTAAGAGAAGGAAGCAACAAATCTGCCCCTTTTCTATGATTTACTAAAATTGGCATATTACCACCATCCACCCCATATAAGAAAGTAGAACATGCCAAACCCAGCCCGGCATTCTCTATTATACCCACAACAAATTGGGTGACTTTTGGTTGCACTGACGAAAATATGCTCACTGTCAAGGATTGCCATAATCATATGATCATGTCTGCAGCTGTATTAACTTCAATAGTATGCACTGCTCATAATGATGTCCGGTGTCTACATTAAACTCCTGGGTGCAGTGGCTCACCCAAGCTGCCCCCTCATGTTGTCAGTGTATTAAAAAAGGATGCAGCCATACACTGAGCTCTCCAACTTCTCAATTGAGCTGTTTTCAGGACCAGACAGTACAAATACCCTTCCTGGATCCTCAATTCCTGATGTGTTTAGCCTGGCAATGGGCTTAGTCACAGAGAAACATACACTATATTGCCAAAAGTATTGGAATGCCTGCCTTTAAACGCACATGAACTTTAATGGCATCCCAGTCTTAGTCCGTAGGGTTCAATATTGAGTTGGCTCCGCCCTTTACCCCTATAACAGCTTCAACTCTTCTGGGAAGGTGCCCACAAGGTTTAGGAGTGTGTATATGGGAATGTTGGACCATTTGTGAGGTCAAGTACTGATGTTGGAAGAGAAGGCCGGGCTCGCAGTCTCAACTCTAATTCACCCCAAAGGTGTTCTATCGGGTTGAGGTCTGAACTCTGTTGCGGGCCAGTCAAGTTGCTCCACCCCAAACTCTCTCATCCATGTCTTTATGGACCTTGCTTTGTGCACTGGGGCGCAGTCATGTTGGAGCAGGAAGGGGCCATCCCCAAACTGTTCCCACAAAGTTGGGAGCATGAAATTGTCCAAAATGTCTTGGTATGCTGATGTCTTAAGAGTTCCCTTCACTGGAACTAAGGGGCCAAGCCCAACCCCTGAAAAACAACCCCCCCCTCATAATCCCCCTTCCACCAAACTTTACACTTGGCACAATGCAGTCAGGCAAGTACCGTTCTCCTGGCAACCTCCAAACCCAGACACGTCCATCGGATTGCCAGACAGAGAAGCGTGATTGGTCACTCCAGAGAACACGTCTCCACTTCTCTAGAGTCCAGTGGCGGCGCGCTTTACACCACGGCATCCCACGGTTTGCATTGCACTTGGTGATGTAAGGCTTGGATGCAGCTGCTCGGCCATGGAAACCCATTCCATAAAGCTCTCTATGCACTGTGCCAATCTGAAGGCCACACGAAGTTTGGAGGTCTGTAGCTATTGACTCTGCAGACAGTTGGCAACTTCTGTGCACTGTGCGCTTCAGCATGTGCTGACCCCACTCTGTCATTTTACGTGGCCTACCACTTCGTGGCTGAGTTGCTGTTGTTCACAGTTGTTTCCACTTTGTTATAACACCACTAACAGGTGGCCGTGGAATATTTAGTAGCAAGGAGATTTCACGGATGGACTTATTGCACAGGTGACAACCTATCACGGTACCATGCTTGCAGTCACTGAGCTCCTGAGAGCGACCCATTCTTTCACACATTTTTGTAGAAGCATCTGCATACTACATTCCACCTGAAAAAAATATGCTACGATTGCTCATTTTTGCCTCTATTCGCACCGAACGAACATTCACATAGATTTACAGGGCGAATGGCTCTGCAAATTATTTATAAATAGACTCCTAAGGCATAGTTTTTAGTATAAAAAATCTTAATGTTTCTTTTTTGCTTAAAATTTAACAGTGCCCAACCCTGGTTCAAACACCAATGGGGTCACATGTCCAACCTGTGTGTCCAATAATTCTGAATGGTGTAGAGCAGAGACCACCATGCAATGTAGAGGGAGTGAGACCGTGTGCCTGGTTCACACTGAAAAACGTTTAGGTATGTTTACTGTGTTTTTTTACATTTGGTTTTTGCTGCTTCACCATATTTATTGCGGTATAATTTTGGATATTGTCATTTACAAAAGCATTCCAAAGAACTGTGTGTTTTTCCCTGTTGCAGGAACCCCATCTGTCATGCGTGGCTGTACTACTAAAAGTAACTGCTATCTTGGCCAACTGTCTCACAGTGCTAATGGATCTGAATTTGATTATAAGTTTATTTGCCCTACAGAAGGTAAGTAGGAACAGTATGTATGGCACAGTTATGTACAGTCAACACATTACTTGTGCAGGCTCCACTTATCACCAAGTCCTACCTTCACACATTCCTAATAGCACATCACTATGATGGGCAACTTCCCTGACCAATAGGGCTGTGCAGGAGGCAGGGACTGCTAAAGCTTTATCAGTTAGATTTGTGTGTGCATGACCATGAATGGATGGGTTTGGAGGCTGCTGCGCGTATGCGCCTGGGTGCCTGCTTTTTATACCCAGTCAAGTTTTTTCTATTCCATGACCCACACCAATCATTGGAGAAGTCCAATGGTCTCCACTTATTGACCATTGTCTGAAAATGCTTATCGTAAAAAAGACAAAAGCTTCAAAAATTTGTCCTGACTCTCATCCTTCTTTTTTTAATTACATTTTAGGTTATTCTATTTCATGCTCAGAGTGTGTGAACTCAACAAACTGCACAGGAAGAAGTGTCACCTGCCCTTCTGGCTCTGTCTGTGCAACCTCGTATACACAATCTACTGTTGGTGAGTTACAATGACAGGGGCTTCTTTCATTGCAATAATACAGAGTTGCCTTTTCCAATACGCATAATATTAACTAGACAATTCAAGGATTCAAGTCTTCTTCTGGGGGTACAACTGCTGGTAACTTATCAATTCCAATACTCTGTCAAATACAAGTCATTGGATCATAGCAGGCAGATGTTCAGTAGGCCAGTGAATAAACAAGGATTTCAATGTCACATTCTAATGCTGTGGCAGGATCCCTTCATGTTACTATGTGGAGGTCTAGAACAGTGCACCTACTTTGCTTGGAAGAGACATGAAACCTAATGTAAATTAAGATTTTTGTTCCATGTCTGGCGCTTTTTATAAAATGTGTATGCAAGCAAATGTTCAATAAATGTATTTGATTGAAATTAATAACAGATGGATCAGTATCTACAAGAGTCATTCGGTCGTGTGCCCCTTCAAGCCAGTGTGACAGAATTGGAACCATTAGGTCACTTTATGGTAACATCATGACGTCTTCTTCATGCTGCGCTTTTGACAACTGTTCTTCATCCATCCTACCAGGTAAGAAGCCCACCGAAACACACACATCCATACATGTGCACTTCAAGACGGTCTTCTCTTTAAAGTGTTAGCACTCCTTTATCTATAGCATCTAGTTAGTGATTATGTCTGGCAAACCTCTTTCCCTTTCATTAGCCATGAGATATTTTGACCATCAATGGGAAGTTCCTTCCATCTCTTCTAATTGTCTATAATTTTTTGCTTCTCCTAAATGTTTCCATGTCACTGAAGAGATGAAGAGATGCACTCTCTTTATTGATCTTGGAGACCATTGTCTGAGCACAATGGGAAATCCAAGATTTATGAGTTGTCACAGGTGATGAAGGAAACAATGTTCTGGTGACAACTGACTGAGAGGGGATACTGTGGGGGTGATTTACTAACCTAAACACACGCATGCACCAGGTGCGTGTGATTTTCACACAGCAAAACGTATTTATCAACCAAAAAGTCTCTAAAAGCATATTTCCACTAATGCCATATATGGAAAAATCATGCACATGATGCATATATAATGCTGCTTCACAGTTTAGACAAAAATGGTTAGCTCATGCATTTACATTCCTGCATTCATCAACGCAAGCAACACAACATAGAGCTAATTTACACAACATCACCTTGCAATTAATGCTTGGCTTTGCACAACACACCTGCGGGGTGTGTACACACTACAAAGGTGTTTAGATTCCACCCATAGATCATGCTGGGAGGGAACACACTACAGAGGTGTATACATGTTTGTGGTGTGTTTATAAGGTTAGTAAATCAACCCCTGTATCTCTTTACTTTACTTCCAGCTGTGGCTCTGAGACAGGAAGTAAAGGGAAATCTGCTCAACGAGAAGAAACATACAAAAAATTAAACCTCACAAGAGTCTTAACCATTCCCAAAAAGTTTTGGCTTTGCACTTTAAAAAAGAACAGTAGTCTCCCTTTTTGAGGCATCTTTGGTCCTAGCTTTTACCTAGAGCTATGAGAATATCCAAAGACTATCAAAGCACATAAAAGTCACTACTCATCAATCATAATTGTTTCCTGTTCCAAAATGATATCACTGTGAATGTGGAGACCTGTAGGAGAGTAGATTTACTTCTGAGTTTAACCTTTTAGATATTATTTTTTAATGTTCTTTTCAAAGTTCCATCTGTCATCACTCAACCCAATGGAATGACCTGTCCCACATGCCAATCATTTGCCTCTGGATGGTGTTACAATAAGAAAACAAAATGAGCAGTTAACCCTTGTAGTGTGGGGGTAGCCTCACTGCAAGGGTAATACATATTTTGCCCAGAGTTCTTCCTTAAGGAATTCTGATTGAGGTCAGGTGTGCAGCTGCAAAATTAGCTAAGCTAAGCTAGCGCTTCCACTAGTGACTGCATCTGGCAGCTCACGCTCCAGTGTATTCTCCTACAGGCAAGCTAGTCTTAAATCTTTTGCAATCATTTGCTTGATATATTTAATCTATTATAATATAAATCCTTTTCCTCAGTAGTCTAAAGTCAAAATGCTTGGGTTCAGTGTCTACATGTTCGTATTTTGTTAGCAGTAACCTGTGGGTTTGAAGATGCACCCCCACATTCAATTTTTTTGAAAACATATTTTTGTTCTTTTCAAAGTGCCAACCATCAGCTCTAAGCCCAATGGAATGACATGTCCAAGCTGCCAGTCATCTTCCTCTGGCTGGTGTTACAAAGAACAGACAGTGGACTGTACCGGAGAGGAGACAGTGTGTGCTCTTTTCACCAGTAACATAGGCGGTAAGTTTTTTCTATATCAATAATCCCTTATTACTATATTTTCAAAAAGGTTTTTGTTTCTTTTTGGTCTGTTACATATACTATCGAATAACTGTGTGCAAATGTTCCTGTTGATACTGTCTGAAATCCAATGTGAGGGTGCTGTGATCTTCAATTCTAAACCTCTCGTGGTTGCAATATGTTTTGGGTTTTTTTTTGTGGAGCTCAAATGCTTGGTAATGGCTGCACTTCCACCTACAAGGGACCCCACATAGGGCAGGAGGGGGCCCTAGAGAAGTCGATCAGGGCAGGAAAACAGAGGTGCCTCTAAACAAAGAAGAGTCCAAAGGAGGTATTATTGATAAGAACAATAGGTACTTTGATGTTGTTGTTCTTACCAATAAAAAATCCAGTGCTGTCCTGTGTCCTGTGCACTCTACAGTGTTCACTCATGCATCGGTATCAGTCTTCATGTTATGGAGAAGAGGGGAAGGGGAGGTATTCTGTAGTCTAGTAGAGGATGAATCATGTGGGGCTGACTATACTGCTTGGGATTTCAGTGCAGCAAAGGTGTTGCCACCTCAAAGAAAGTTAGGAGCTCATTAGATTTTTATCAGATTAATGGTTGGTTTACTCTACTTGCAGCATTTTTGCAGGAATAAAACTCTTACCAGTCTACCTGCTATTGTGGAGGTATTCTATAATATTAAAATAAATAAATAAATAAATAAATAAATACTGTAGATTCTGCAGAGATGGTGGGCCTAAACCATTGAGGAATTTTTAAGTTTAACATATTAAGGGCTTCCAGGGCTGCAAGGAGCTGCTGTTGGATTTTCTCATTTTCCAGGACTGTGTCCAAATATTTACAATTTGTAGCCCCATCATTTCATCAGAGAGGTCAATGTACACAATTCTGCGTGATTTGAAGAACTGTAATGGTTTGAACTGAAATGGTTTGGGGAATGGTTTGGATTCCAGTTTACTTCCTCTAGGGCTTCCAGTTTAGAAATGCTAACAGGGTTATTCACAAAAGGGTGAAGAGTTTGGAGAAGGCAGGAGAAGTGAACAATCTAGGACAACATAGCTGATTTGGAAACATTCTCCAATTCAGCTCACTTTCCAGATCAGCTATGTTGTCCTAGATTGTTCACTTCTCCTACCTTCTCTAAACTCTTCACCCTTTTGTGAATAACCCTGTGAATTTCAGAAACTCATATGTTTTTAAACAGTTCGGCCAAAACCACAACTCTTTCCGAAGTTCACTCATCTCTTTATGATAGTAATAAGGAGATGAGGTGTTAGAAATATGACATGAAACCAGTGAGAAAACAATTTCGCCCAACTTACCCAAGTGAGTCATCCATTGGTTCAGGCTCACTGATTTTTAGTTATATGAATTACCATGGAATCCATTTCCTTAGGAAATGAACTTGCCCCTCATTTTAGAGGCTTCTTGGAGAGTAGTAAATTAAATGAGTACTTGGGTAAAAAAAGAGACTGACGTATTGTTGGGTTTTCTTATTTCAGGCAATTCCAGCAACACTTATTGCCCTGACACCAATGTGACCTGTCCTCCCGGCACCATCTGTGCAAGAGTTCGATCTCTAAGTACTGTCGGTGAGTTGAACATTCCACAACTGTACTAGAGTAATATCTCTATGTGGAATGACCAGTCCCCTTTAATAATCATCAATTCTCTTTTTCAGGTGGTGGAAGTTCTGAAATAAATAAGACCGCATGTTTACCAATATACCAGTGTGGAATCTCGGGTAGCTCCAGCTTTCTCACTGGCACATTAAGACTGGTGACCATCTGTTCAACTAATAACTGCAATCTATCTATTCCAACATGTAAGTGGGTATTTAGAATGTTCTCATACCATGTGAGTTCCTAGGTCTTGGTTTTCTTTTGAGTTGTTGTTTTTTTTTGCTGACTTTCATTTGATATTAACTCAGTTGTCTAAGAGGAGGTAGTAACAAATCTGCCCCATTTCTAGGATTTACTAAAATTACTAAAATTGGCATATTACCACCATCCACCCCATATAAGAAAGTAGAACATGCCAAACCCAGCCTGCATTCTCTATTACACCCTTAACAAATTGTGAATTGTTGGGTGACTTTTGGCTGCACTGACGAAAATGTGCTCACTGTCAAGGATTGCTATAATCATATGATCATGTCTGCAGCTGTGTTACCTTCAATAGTTAGTATGCACTGCTCTAAATTAAGCCCGGTGTCTACATTCAACTCTTGGGTACAGTGGCTCACCCAAGCTGCCCCCTCATGTTGTCAGTGTATTAAAGAAGGATGCAGCCATACACTGAGCTCTCCAATTTCTCAATTGAGCTGTTTATTGTACCAGACAGTACAAATACCCTTCCTGGATCCTCAATTCCTGATGTGTTTAGCCTTGCTAATGGGCATAATCACAGGAAAACCTATATTCCTATGACTAAGCCCATCCTCAGTGCTCCTCAGCTCCTTCCAGTGGCCATAAGGTGATATTTTCCAAATGTTACATTCAACCTGAAAATAATATGTTACGATTGCTCATTTTTGTCTCTATTCGCACAGAACGAACATTCACAGAGATTCACAGGGCAAATGGCTTTGCACATTATTTATAAATAGCTTCCTAAGGCATAATTTTTAGTATAAAAAAATCTTAATGTTTCTTTTTTATTTAAAATTTAACAGTGCCCAGCCCCAGTTCAATACCCAATGGGGTCACATGTCCAACCTGTGTGTCCAATCATTCTGAATGGTGTAAATCAAGGGCCACCATGCAATGTAACGGGAGTGAGACCGTGTGCCTGGTTCACACTGAAAAACATTTAGGTATGTCTACTGTGTTATTTCACAGCATGTTCATTGCGATAGACTTTTGGACATTGTCATTTACATACAGTAAGCATTCCAAAGAAACTGTGTGTTTTTCCCTGTTGCAGGAACCCCATCTGTCATGCGTGGCTGTACTACTAGAAGTAACTGCTATCTTGGCCAACTGTCTCACAGTGCAAATGGATCTGAATTCGATTTTAAATTTATTTGTCCTACAGAAGGTAAGTAGGAACAGTATGTATGGCACAGTTATGTACAGTCAACACATTACTTGTGCAGGCTCCACTTATCACCAAGTCCTACCTTCACACATTCCTACTGGTACATCACTATGATGGGCAACTTCTCTAACCAATAAGGTTGTGCAGCTTTACCAGTTAGATGTATGTATGTGTGTGTGTGCATGACCACAAATGGATGGGTTGGGGGGCTGATACCGATATGCACCTAAGTGCCTGTTTTTTATATTTCCGATCAAGTTTTTTTTTTGTTTTTTTTTCATGACGCACACCAATCATTGGAGAAGTCCAATAGTCTCCCGTTATTGACCACTGTCTGAAAATGCTTATCTTAAAAAAGACAAAGGCTCCACAAAATTGTCCTGACTCTCATCCTTCTTTTTTTAATTACATTTTAGGTTATTCTATTTCATGCTCAGAGTGTGTGAACTCAACAAACTGCACAGGAAGAAGTGTCACCTGTCCTTCTGGCTCTGTCTGTGCAACCTCATATACACAATCTACTGTTGGTGAGTTACATTTACAAGAGCTTCTTTCATTGCAATAATACAGAGTTGCCTTTTCCAATACGCACCATATTAACTAGACAATTCCAGGATTCAAGTCTTCTTCTGGGGTACAACTGCTGGTAACTTATCAATTCCAATACTCTGTCAAATACAAGTCATTGGATCATAGCAGGCAGATGTTCAGTAGGCCAGTGAATAAACAAGGATATCAATGTCACATTCTAATGCTGTGGCAGGATCCCTCCATGTTACTATGTGGAGGTCTAGAACAGTGCACCAACTTTGCTTGGAAGAGATATGAAACCTAATGTAAAATAAGATTTTTGTTCCATGTCTGGCGCTTTTTATAAAATTTGTATGCAAGGAAATGTTAAGTAAATGTATTTGATTGAAATGAATAACAGATGGATCAGTGTCTACAAGAGTCATCCGGTCGTGTGCCCCTTCAAGCCAGTGTGACAGAATTGGAACCATTAGGTCACTTTATGGTAACATCATGACGTCTTCTTCATGCTGCGCTTTTGACAACTGTTCTTCATCCATCCTACCAGGTAAGAAGCACACCGAAACACACACATCCATACATGTGCACTTCAATAGGGTCTTCTCTTTAAAGTGTTAGCACTCCTTTGTCTATAGCATCTAGTTAGTGATGGTGTCTGGCAAACCTCTTTCCCTTTCATTAGCCATGAGATATTTTTTCCATCAATGGGGAGTCAAAGTTCCTTCCATCTCCTTCCAATTGTTGAAAGAGAGCCAACCCCAAACAGTAGGAGCAACAAAATTGAGGACAACAAATCCCAGGAGAGATCTGACTGACTGTAGTATTGTATAGTGAAAAGGTATAGATACGTTTTAATTAAACGTAGAAGATAGAGTGTGATAGACATAACTATCACAGTCTCAATGCATTTCATGGCTCTAAGATGGCCACCTCTTAAGGATGAGACTCTTTAAACAGAGTGGTAGCGTCTCCCCGCATGTATCTCGCACCTTCTTTTTTGGGGACATTCTTGTGTCATCTCTCCAGTCCTATCATTTTTTGCTTCTCCAAAATGTTTCCTTGTCACTGGAGAGATTCACTCTCTTTATTGGAGACCATTGTCTGAGCACAATGGGCAATCCAAGATTTATGAGTTGTCACTGGTGATGAAGGAAAAAATGTTCTGGTGACAACTGTCTACGAGGGGATACCGTATCTCTCTACTTTGGAGAGACCTTCTCTTACTTCCAGCTGTGGCTCTGAGACAGGAAGTGAAGGGAAATCTGCTCAACGAGACTAAGAAAATACAAAAAATTAAAGCTCACAGGAGTCTTATCCATTCCCCCAAAAAGTTTTGACTTCACACTTTAAGAAGGAACTGTGGCCTCCCTTTTTCAAGGCATCTTTTGGTCCAAGCTATGAACTAGAGATATGGGAATATCCAAAGCACATAAAAGTCACAACTGATTAATAATAATTGTTTCTAGTGCCAATAATATATCATTGTGAATCTGAAGATCTGTTGGAGAGTAGATTTACTTCTGAGTTTCACCTTTAGAATTCATTTTTTAATGTTTTTTTCAAAGTTCCATCTCTCGGCCCTGAACCCAACGGAATGACCTGTCCCACCTGCAATTCATCTTCCTCTGGATGGTGTTACAATGAGCAAACAATGGATTGTGTTGGAGAGGAGACCGTGTGTGCTCTTTTTTCTACAAACATAGCTGGTAAGCAATTTTATGTTGATGATAAGAAGCATCTGCTTGCTCACTGACAGCTCTCATTGGTAACATATTTAACAACCTAAGAATCCGCAGCAGATTCACGCTATAAATGACCTTATGGGGCAAACGGCCTTAAGTTTCTTTTTTTGTTGTTAAAATAATTCAAACCAATTTTTGGGGTAAATAAAGAAAAGACAAATATTTCCCAATTAAATAATAATGTTAATAATTACTTTTTTATTATTGTTTTCAATAGGGCGAATGTCATCCATTCGCGGATGTGCACGACGAACGTGCGGAAGGGAGAAGTACAGTGTCAATGGGACAGACATTACTTATGTATCTAACTGTTATT
The DNA here is from genome assembly GCF_000935625.1 of Nanorana parkeri. Classification (NCBI taxonomy): domain Eukaryota; kingdom Metazoa; phylum Chordata; class Amphibia; order Anura; family Dicroglossidae; genus Nanorana; species Nanorana parkeri. The sequence continues at coordinate 241,095 of NW_017307553.1, read as the reverse complement.
GTGGAGGTAAAATTGCTGCATTAATAAATTAATATAGACATGTAGTCAGTCACCTGGGATCCTTCAAACTTTAGAATTTCGTCAAGAAGGAACCTTTCATAATTGGGTGTGTTTAAAATATATTTGCAGCCCCTGACATATTTTTCTTTTATTTGCAATCTATGTCCCGTTTGATAGAATTCCAATTACTTCTTGTTGTGTGGATACAGCAAAGCGTAAGAGGAAATCCCCTCTTAGGCATTAGTCGTAGGGACAGGCATGCCCAGTGGAAGATTCCCTCTCCATTCGTGTTCTTGTGACAACATTTTTGGATTTTATTTAGGGATGCCCAGATACCAGTTTAGATACCAGTGCCGACACTTGGTATTTTCACAAGAACTACCAGGGTTGCAGCGGTTGCGGCTGTGACTGGGCCCTGGTGCTCCACCACTGTCCTGAAATCATTAGTCTGTAATAGGAATGCACCGAAACTTCGGCCGCCGAAACATATTGGTTGAAAATGGCACTTCTGGCAAAATGCCGAAAGTGCCATCTTTTGGACAAAATAGCGATGCATCCCTGCTTTCTCTGCTCCCCGCTGGGCACTGCTCTGTGTCCCTGCGGGGAAGAGAGAAACTGTCACAGGAGGCCGAGCAGTGCGGGAGGAGAGCAATGTGAGCGGCCAGCGAGATCAGGAGAGCGGCGGTGTGAGGCAAGACAGCTGTCAGCTGTCACAGGAGGCCGACCAGTTGTGCAGGGGAGGAGTCAACTGTCAGATTGAGATCTCCTCTGCCCACTGCTTGCTCAGTCTCCTGTGACAGCTGTCAGAGAGGAGAGCGAGTACAAGCAGTCAGTGATCAGTGATCGCTGAGTGTTTGTAAATAATTGAGGATACATAGTATGTTTACTGTGTCCCCAATTATGAATGAATTTTGAAGTGATCTACATTACTTCCTGTTCATTCATGATTGTGGTTATAGTAAACACACTCTGTCCACAAGTTATGTGTTTCGGGCCCGACATTTTTTTTCCTTTTTGAAATTTTCATTTTGGTGCACCTCTAGTCTGTATTGTTTTTAGAAAAACTGTCCCTGTGAGTACTTGGACAAGTATCAGTACTTGTACTTGGTCTGGAAAAAATGGTATCAGTGCATCCGTAATATATATATTTATATAAAACAAATCCTACATTACAACAGGGATGCAGAAATCCCAGGAGCCCTGTAGCCAATGCTTCTTAAAAATGACAGCTGAGTCCTAACTTTTGAGTTTTTTTCTAGTCTTGGAGCTAGAAAAGTATCTGTACAGCTACCGTACCAAGTATGGTAATTGGTAGCTGAACATTCCTAATTTTCATGAACATTCAGTACCAGCAACAGTGGTCACCAAGGCAAATAGAGAGAGTAAATCTCCTAAGTGAGGACACATGCCGCAATGAAACATAGGTTCTAACTCCCCCAAGCCAAAACAAAAAGGCTTTAGATACACTTTTTTAAATTTTGAATAGAGTTTGTTAGCCTTTGTTAGTTTCCTTTTGCTGGCTATGCTCTTCATTTACTGTCCCAGAGACACAGCTGGACGTGAGAAGAACTCTATCCAAAGTGAAGAGATTTGCCTTGTCACCAGCACAGGTTTCTCCATTGAAAGACTTTTCCCACCTCCTGGTACTGTTACAGCTTCTTGGATTTGCCATCACTTTCAGAGACAGTGGTCACCAGGACCAATAGTGAGGAGAAATCTCTCCAATGAGTGGAAGGAGTGTGTTGGGCCTCTCCAGAGACACTACTGCTTCCACACAGAGAGACCAAGGATTTCACTCTACAGCTGCTGGTAGGGGACACACATTTCTACTCATTTTGATAGAAAACAAACTGGGACCTTGAATACCTTTTACTTTGAACCATCTGAACTTTATTTAGCTGATTAAAACTGAAGGCTGTATTGGGCTTTAACTTTTAAGGGGTGACTTGTCTTTGGTTCACAATACCTATTGTGGAGGAGAGACATCTGTTCCTGCAGAGAGCAATATATTGATGTATTTTTGGCTTTTATGTTTTCAAGGCAGTTCCAGCAATACCTATTGTCCTGACACCAATGTTAGCTGTCCTCATGGCACCACCTGTGCAAGAGTTCATGCTCTGACAACCGTGGGTAAGCTCTACAAACAGATGTAACACGCATACTTGAATAAGACTCATGGTAAAGCATAACATTGCATCAATACTATTACTATTACAGGTAATACCAGCACTGAAATCAATAAGACTGCATGTGTGCCGATATATCAATGTGGAATCCCTGCAAGTAGCAGCTTTCTCAATGGCACACAAAGGCTGGTGACCATCTGTTCAGCCAATATCTGTAATCTACCCGAGCCGGCATGTAAGTGATTATTCAAGATTTTGGTTACCATGTCAGTGACACAGTGACAATAAAAGCACTTGGTCCCTTTATTGTAATGTAACAATTCAATGTATATCCCATCGCACTCCTTACCAGTCTGCCCCTTGGAAATGGGTGCTGAAGTGGTTGCTGATGGTGCCGCCCCAAACAGAAAGGGGGGCAGCAGGCACACTACAAACATTGTACAGCAGAATGACCATGCTGTTGACAGATAGTGGGGGAACATTTCCCCAATGGGGTCATAGAGAGAAATAAAAACCAGTAAAAAGTCCATTGAAAGCACCAGATCATAGAATAGAATCTACAATCTTTTGTACTCTCAGCTCTATGGCCTGGCGCTCTCATTGGACTTCTGGATTCCAAAAGTTTGGTCCCATAGTTAAGGGGTACCCTTGGCCCCCATTGCGACCCGTATGATTTTAATTAACCTTCTTTATCCAATTCCACTGATGAGTCACATCCAGCGCCCCACTCATGCATGTTCCAGAAATAATACCTAGATAGAAATGTGAATGGTTCCCAACAAAAAAATGGATGGAGTGAATAAAAAAGCATCTAAAACTAATTATATTGTATCTACTGTATATATTATATGGGTCAAAGTGCACACAAAGAGCTTTATTTGAAAGCAGATAAGGTCACAGCTAGAGATGACTGACATGTTGTGGGTTTTGTGCCATCAAAAGCCTAAAAGGTGGTTTTATTTTTGTTTCTGTTTAAAAAGTGACAGGGCCAGCGGCCAACTCAACGCCCAATGGGGTGACATGTCCCTCATGTATGTCCGAAAATTCCGAATGGTGTACGGCCAAAGATACCATGCAATGCATCGAGAGTGAGAGTATTTGCACAGTCCATTCTGTAAAGATGGCAGGTAAGAGACCATTAGTGATTGACATTGATTCCAGTAAAACACGGTGGGGAATTTACCAAATCTGGAGCAGATGACCAGAGTAACCAATCAGCTTCTGCCTTCAGTTTGTTCAGTTAAGCTTTGAAAATGAAAGACAGAAGCTGATTGGTTGCCATGCACAGCTGCTCCAGTTCTCATAAATCCCCCTCTGTGTGTCATTTTATTGCAACTACTTCCTGTCTTCATGCACTCCAGCGAAGGCTGCATTGCATCTTTAAGGGTGGGTTTCCTGATGGTGACAGCAGCGGAGCGTGCCAGTGTTATGTGTCGAAACAGCCACTTGTAGTGTCCATCAGAATCTTGTGTGATAGGTTGACAACGCAGGAGCTCAATAGAAAGACATGGACGGAGCATTGTCACCTTACAGGAAGTGCCTGTAGCACCAGCAGACTGAGAGCTGTCACTCTATATTTATCTCCTCCACTACTCCCCTGGTTGCTACATAAAACAGTATGCAGGGAGGTGAAGGGATTGGTGGAGTTGCTGTGCCAGCACAGACACTTTTTGAAGAGAAGAGGGCTATGTTGTACAAGGAGGGAGAGGGCTGTGCTATGGAACTGAGTAGTCAATTTAATAGGTTTCAAGGCACATTGCAAGCCATATAAAAGTGTTTAAGGAAAGGAAAAAAAGTCTGAAATAAGCATTTGAAATACTTGTTTTTTCCTATGCTTTTAAGCTCATGGCAGGGTGAAGCCTAGTGAAGAAAGAACTGGCCTGGCTTCGGTTTTCTTACTTGTTCCCTGAACCCAGCCAGAAATCCGAGTCTGGCAAACATCCAAGCCAACCATATCCTGGGCCATCTGTGTCCTAGCAACCAGTAACACTGTGTGGCCTGCATAGCATCATTGGACTTTGGGATACTAGCGGCTGAGCCACATTGTGCCACTGGTTGCTAGGATGCACACAGGCACACCATAGCAACCAAGGATGCTGAGGGGTGGCAACACCCTAGCAACCAGTGATGCTGTGCAGCTCAGCCACCAGTCAACCATTCATGTCACTGGACATTGGTTGGTTGCTACCGTGTTTCCCCCGAAATTATATATAATTATATTTTTTTTTTTTGCTCAAAAAAACACACTTGGTCTTATTTTCGGGGTAGGTCTTATATTTTTTTAATGTACAACAATCCACACTTATTCATTTACAACAGCCTACATGTATTCATGTACAAAAATATGGTGATCAGGGCAATCAGGGGTGCCGTACCTTTCCAAGAGCAATATGGTAACCAATCACTGGCCAGAATAAGCGAAGCGCACTTTCACTACCGATTCCTCACAGGTGGAGTGCATTTGGTATCACTCCGTCTGTGACAGGAGCTGGCGCTGTAGAGGAGGCATCGGCTTATGCGGCTCTGCTCCCTCCGCTGCCGCCTCGCTTCCTCTAGCGCTGGCTTCGTTGGCACCGCTGATTCTCTCCCACGGCTCTTCAAGTTCCCCATTATGCCACCACCTGCCCTGGGAATGGTCACAACTAGGTTTTGTTTTCGGGGTAGGTTTTACACATTGCACAGCCATGCTCCACCGCAAAAGCCGATCCAGAGCCATGATAAGCAGCCATCGCTGGACTGAGTGGCTGTAGGAGGCTGCAGGAGATCATTAGCATAGAATTACAAAAAAGAAAAATAGATTTAAAAAAGGTAAAAAAAGAAAATCGTATTTTATGGAATAAAATAGTAATTAGTTTATGATACACAGTGAATTGCAAGTTAAATGTCATCATTTAGAGCCTTGGTTGTCAACTGGTGGGTCGTGAACCGAAAGTGGGTCGCGACCCCATGTTCAGTGGGTCACCACATGCCTTCCACTTTTCTAGGTGAGAGGCTTCTCAGCCTCCCCCTAGCGCAGCACTGTCAGTTCTTTAGCCAAACAGCCATTCGAAATATGCTGCCCGGTGCCGAGTGTCAGCTTGAGGTGAACTGGGCTGGGGCTATATCCGAGAGGGAGCTACATCTATATGTATAGCTCCCTCATGTGCCCCTCTACAGGGCACGCAAAGGGAGCTGTACAAGCAATGCACATATGGATGGAGCTCTGTCACAGAAAAGCAGCCCACACTGGACCCCAAGCTGAGAATCCACTCCACTTCTCGTAAGGTATGGAGACTAGGTGGATCTTTTGAATAGCACCCCAAACGCACCTCCCACCCACATAGTTCGATCACCCACACCGAATCGCGCGGTACCGCAATGTTGTGCGTACCATTGCAGTGCGACTTGGGTCACGACTTAATGACCAAGGACAAATGTGGGTCCTGAGGTTACACTGTTTTAGATTATACAGCTACTTTAAACCTAAATTATTCTTAATGATATATTTATACATAATATTAATATACTTGTTTTTTTTAAATTTACCTCCAACAGGAACTCCGGCTGCGATTCGGGGTTGTGCCACCAGAAGCTACTGTAATCTTGGCCGTCTCTCTCACAGTTCAAATGGGTCAGAATTCGACTTTAAGTTCATCTGTCCAGCTGGAGGTACTTTCTGCGGTGACTTTCAGTTTTTATGTACAGTAATTTGTCAGCAGAGCCAAATCACGGGGGGACAAGGGCTCTTGTTTTTGGCAGAGGGTTATTAAGAGGATGTGAAGAGACATTGCCCTTGTGTGCTCCCATGTCTCAGCCTTTATGATAAGATAAATAAAAATTTAAACAAATAAAAATATAAATACAATTTTAAAATGTGACAAAGTTAAAAATAACAATAAAAACTAACCCTGCCGCACCCGCCGTCTAGTTGCCATTCTCCATTGTGGGGGTTTTGGCGGGGAGGGGGGGCGCATTGAGGAACCTGGTCTTGGGGCAGCAGAGAGAGTAAATCCGGCCCTGAACCTGTTTAGGGATTTTAGTAACCAGCTGCCCCATTAGCATTTACAGCCCTCTTCTAGTGACCGACATAGTTGAAATCCAGGCCAGTAGTATTTATTAACATCTTCACATTGGTGAGAGAGGGTATAGGGACCTAGACATCCAGGGTAGAACAGACACAGACTCCAGAATCACCAGTCCCTTTTAGTAATTCAGTGTAGATTCTCTTGAAGCACAGTTGACACTATGTATTTGAGCAGGAGATGAGCAGGGATTGGCACAAATCCTCAGCAGGAGAGACACCAGACTTGCTCCTAAGGTCCTCTCTATTCCAGGCACCTCCAGTAGCCATCAATGTCCTTTGTTCTCCTCCTCCAACAATTGCAGAGGTCTCCTCCAGACTTGAGGCCTAGCGAAACACTTCCTGCACTCAAGTGTTCCCACCCCCAGGCCTAGTCCGGGGACAGGCTGTACAGCACCCCAAAATGGACTAATCCATGGCTGGAGCCAGACTGAGCACATGGGAATTCTCTGGAGTATATATGCCCTGTCCCAGCATGCAACACTGGCTGTGAGAGCCCCAGTGATTGGCTAGTGAACTTCACACACACTTACAGTATCCCTCATTGGCTGCCCCACACTCCACTCAGGCAGGTACAATCAATGCCAAAACACCTGGAATTATCCAGATAAATGCCAACTATAATTCAGCCAGAATTTCTAGTAGCCACCTCACAAAAGGTGATGGGGGCTATATTTATATGTCATTTTTCTATATTTTATATTTTATTTATTTGAATATTTTATATTTACACAATGCAGCCAGCAGAAGGAGTTCCACCCGAAGCTAACATATTTTTTACTTTTTCCTTTCTTTGTTTTCTTTAACGTGCTTGTAGGCTATAATTTATCATGCTCGGAGTGTACGGACTCAACAACCTGCACAGGAACCAATGTCACCTGCCCTTTTGGCTCCGTCTGCGCAACTTCATATACCGAATCCACTGTGGGTAAGATATATTTAAAGGGGTTGTCCACTTTAAAATAGAAGTGGGCTACTGGTATAGAGTCACCCATTGGCGGAGCTTCAATGAGCAAAAATTGCTCTTGAACATCTCACTGCTGCCTACAGTTCAAATATATCGGCGTTATTATATCATAATGGATCGATTTACTTCTGTGATTTATCGAGAGACCGGATGCAACCACAGAGAAAGGCACAGGGGTTGAAATTTGCAGTAAAGTGGAAATCCAATTTAAAGCTTCAAAAATAGATATGCAGTGAGATACAAATCTCCATTTTTAAAGTCTTATCTACAATGACAGAAGTTGGTTTATTGGAGGCTAATTATGAGACCAAGAGGTACCAGAGTTAGACCTTGGGGGTTATTCACGAAGGAGCCGAAGGATCCAGCCGTAGCTGTCAAACCGAAACGCTGCTGTACGGGCTAGTCACTATAGCCTGTACAGGCCGAAGGCAGCCGAGCCGAAGGCATAGCTGATTGCCAAGCCCAATTGTTTTTTTTTTGTTTTTTTTTTATATCTTTACTCTTTTCTACCTTTTTTTTTTTCAAACTATTTTCATTGATTTTCTATTCTGCTCAGTACCACGGAAGTACCGAGCAGAATAGCTGAGCTGAATGCCGCTCGGCGACATTCAGCAATTTATTTACTGCCGTTTGGCCCGCTATGTGAATAGGGGCGAACAGCAGCGAGCGAGCTGCCGGAGCTTCGGCTCCAAATGTTGGATCGGCTGAGCTGAAGTGCTTCTGCACTTCGGCTGACCGAAGTGCAGCCGAAGGCAGCCAATGTATGGCTGATTTCAGCCGATGTATGGCTGATATTAGCCGTACAAGCCAGAAGTGAATAGCCGAACAGCGTTCGGCTCACTTCACTTCGGCTGAGATATTCACTCGGCTGTGAATAACCACCCTTGTTTTCTCAGTAATCAGCGCTCAGTAACAAACCTGGTTAGACACACCCCACCATTTCTGTGTGAGGACACTTGTGAAGAGGGGCATGGCTGTTTCTCAGCACAGAGCACTGCAGTGGGAAGGGTAGGTAGCAGCAAATAAAAAACAATCGGGGGCAACCAAAAGAAATTAAACCGAAGTTATTTAACAACAGGTGGATCAAATTCAACAAGATACATCCAATCGTGTGCACCTCCAAGTCAGTGTGATAAAACCGGAACCATCAGCACACTTTATGGGAACACCAAGATGTCTACATCATGTTGTGCTTTTGACAACTGTTCTTCGTCCATCTTGCCAGGTGAGGACACAAGCACATAAGCGTACACATCATTTTAGGATAAAATCCAAACTGTTATTAAAGGAAAATTAATGCAGCTCTGAATTAATTAAGGATATCCATCACCTTGGTATTGCATTGTCATTTTCTTTTGTAGCAGTAAACCTTGACAGATTTCCACATCATGATTGATGAGATGGTCTGCTCCTCTATAAAAGCCAAACTTCCCTTCCCCTACTAAGGCTTATGAGAACCTTTATTTTCCTTCAACTACCGTTTGAAAGACTTGTTGTCACCATGATGGTAGTTGAGAGGAAATCTCTCAAACAAAGCCTGGGACAGCAGTCAAAACTCATCTAGGCTTTGCCCCCTTTCCTGCTGTATTTAAAAAAAAAATATTATTAAATTATTAAATAATGGTAGATTTACACTTGAACTTTTCTCCCCATCAGAGCTAAGGAATTGTAGCCTTCACCCTTGTAGAGGCTACAGTCCACAAGGCTTGTTTGCTTGTGAAGGATTAAGGATATCCTAGCTATGAGGAAAAAGTATATGACACTTCCAAGGTTACCCATAGATGTGAATGTTGCAGTGCTTTACAAAAGATTGGCCCAGTGTTAAGACGAATTAAGCTTTATAAAAGTATAATTGTATGTTCTTTTCAAAGTGCCATCTGTCAGCTCTCAACCCAATGGAGTGACCTGTCCCACCTGCCAATCAGCTTCCTCTGGCTGGTGTTACAATGAGCAAACAGTAGACTGTACCGGAGACCAGACTGTGTGTGTTCTCTATGCTACAAACATAGGCGGTAAGCAATTGTATTTTGAGATTTACCTCTAATTTCAAAGTAAATTAAGGAAAATGTTTCATATTAACAAGATGTTGCAATAACATACTGTATATGAGCATTAATAACAAATTGAGCATCTCCTAATATAATCCTCATGTTTGTCCTACAGCATTTTATTTTTGTTAAAGATACTTTAAAGGAAGAATATTTTATTGTTTGATACAATTGCACGGCTACATCAATACCCAAAGCATTTTTCTTTTTTTATTTGAATTGAGATCGTCTTCAAATAGATCTAAACCCAATTTCTTAAAGGAGATCTATGAGGTGAGTGAAAATCACTCAGCCTCATAGTTCTATCCGACGTGTGACAATGAAACTGTCACACGTCGACTCAATAGATCGGGAAGTAAGCGAACACATAACGTCGCTCGCTCACCTCTCGATCATGTCCCTGCAGAGAGCGGTGACTGTCAGTCTACCTGCAGGGATTCCAATCCCTCCCCCCTCCGATCTTCCAGCGCTGACTGGAGGAACGGAGGGGGGAGGGGGCAAGTAGAGCCAGCTGTTACTCACGCAGCTGGGTGGATCGACAGTAATGTTGGGATCTGTCCCGGCTGCGGCGATCTCAGTATAACGCAAGATATAGCTCACGATATACTAAGCTTTGGGTCACGGGAAAACGCTAGTTTATGTCCTCCCTTGACCCTTAAGAGAACTAAGGGGAAAAACACTTACCCCATAGTTCTCTTTTAAGCATTCTTGAACATAATTCCTAGTTGCCTTGAAAGACATGTTTAGACATTTCCTGTTTTGGAATGACAACTTTCTCCCAAATTGTGCTCCTTTGTATGCAGCCATGCCGACACACATTCTGCAGGCATGTTATACCATTGTCACTATCAGAAAGCTGGTCCAAAGCTGTTATAACGACACCCCCGGGCAGGTGACACGGGCTCATCTGAGTTTTTGTTGAGAAGAATGTCACCAGCAAACCAAAAATCAGTTAATGATCACCAACAGTTAATTTTATTGAACAATTGTCAATTGAAAACTTGAAAACTCATTTCTAGCACACTTCCCTATAATCATGATTTTCAGTAAGGGGTGCGACAAAATCTTCTGAGTACGGGCTCACCTGAGGCGCAGAATCTAAGCACCAGCTGGTTTTCACCAGAGCTCCTGAGGGTGGAGATGGGCTTAGCTGCTTGCTGGTACCAGGTCGCTGTAACGAGTCCCGGCAGGGAAGTGTCACTCCGCCCGGCCCCTCTGCACGGACGGCCGCTCTGCGTTCCACGGTGGAACGCGGAAGCGGCTCGACTTCCTGATGGGGAGGCGAGAGGCTTGCGTTCCACGGTGGAACGCGGAAGCCGCTCGTTCCGGCCGATGGCTCCTCCTGCTTCCTGGGGGTATTTAAAGGCTCAGCTGAGGCAACATGGCGTTCCACAATTGGGTTCAGAAGCGCCTGTTGCCTCCTGAAGCCTAGGACCCATCTCCCCTGGACTACCAGAGCCGGATCGATCCCTTCTCAGCCACAGGAATCACTGCATGCTTCACTTGTCCAAAACTGCAAGTATTACTCCTGTTGAAACCCTGAATCTTTACTATTGTGAAGCAGCCTCTCTAAGTGATAAAGACTGTCTAGAGGATTACTATCAGCTGCCTGTTGGGATTTTCACATTGCTCAAATAACCGTGTATCAGTGGTCTTAGTTTTGCATTGCCTATCCATATCCTAGTTTTCATACATAGAGACTGTAAGCTATGAAGCAATAGCCATACCTCTCTTCCCTTTTTATTTCGTTATAAGGCTATGATGCAAGAATCTCAAACTCCCCGCTAAAGATTGGGAGCAACGCCTGAGATTCACGCCTGAGAAGCCTTCACCTCACACTTACCTCAGCATATACCTTCCGCAGCTGAGATCCAATCAGTTACCCTCAAAAACAGTCGCTGCTTCCGGGACTGCCCTGTCAAGGGATGAACAAGGACAGGAGGGCTCCAATAAGGAGACAGTAGTCAAGAACATGGTCAGGATAAGGCAGAGGTGCTAACAGGAGATAACCAGAGAATAGCATGGTCGAACGGTCTGTTACAGCCAGTAGACAGGAGATGATAACAGGAGACAAATACGTAGTCTGATTCAGGCAGGGGTTAAGACAGGCAGTTAGAAGAGAGTGGTTAGGAGGTCCAGGGGCAGCAATGAGCAATCAGTAGGCAAAGCAGAAGACGAGAGCTAAGTCAAGTCCAGGCGGAAGATCAAGGCATTCGGCAAGCAGAGAATGGTCAGATGGTCCGGGTCAGCAAATGGGAAACAATAGTAGTATTAACGCTCTTTTGTACACGCAGAAAGATGGCTTGAAGACACACCACCAGCCCCTTGGAGAGCTGGTGCCTAAAAACCCCTCTGAATCAGAGGTAACATGCCCAGCCTCACCTCAGGGCACTCTGGATGACCTGGTCTGGGAATCTGTGGCCATCATTAGCTATACCATCTTGGATTCTGTGAGAGCCATTGGCAGTAATGGCAGAGCTCCTATTAGTACCATCAGAGGTACTGGCGGTTCTTCTGGAAGTCCTGGCTGGGATTCTCAGAGGAGATCTGTAAAACCCGACAAAGACTCTGAGCCTACCAAAACAAAAGCAATGATATGCAACCAACACTGGAGTGAGTGCATGTAGACAAGTAGTGGCGGAAAGAGGCTGGAGGAGTTCAACAGCATTGAAATGCATTAAAGGATAATGAAACGTGGAAACTATTCTGTGGAAGAAAAACTGCACTTTTTTTTTTCTCGGCACCTTAGCAAAGTAAATGTCATCCAGTTAACATTCAGTTCTTTAGCATTAGTTCTTTATGAAATAATATGATTTCCCTTCTATTTTTTTGGTGGGTTCCTCGACATATTAATCCTCAGACTTATTAGCCCTTTCTGACAAGAAGAACCATCACTGATGCATTTGTCTTTATCTTGGAAATCCATATAAATGTGCTATACGCAATCTATATACACACATACTTCTAATTACACACACATTTCTAAAATTTCTAGTTTTTTTCACTAGCCACTCTTTTTTCTTTTTAACAGGAAGCCTGTCATCCCTTCGCGGGTGTACTAGACAAGGTAGCTGTGGAAGTCATACATACAGTGTCAATGGAACAGATATTAAGTACCAGCCTACCTGCTACTGTGGAGGTATTATAATTTATAAACTATTACAGTTATATGATACATTACTTGAACTTATATTAATGGGACAAACTGACCCTTTATGGTGACGTGGACTAAAAGGGGATAAATGTTTTTCACTCACCCCATAATTCTCCTTTACCTTAAAGGAGAACTATGGGGTTAAGGCTTTTCCCCATAGTTCTCCTTAGGGTAACGGGAGGACACAAACTAGCATCCTCCCGTCACCCTAGGCTCAGTATACCGCGAGCTGCTGCTCGCGGTATACTGAGACGCCGCAGCTGAAGCGGATCCCGCCAATAGTGCCAGGATCTGCACTGCTGCGTGAGTGACAGCTGGCTTACCCGCCCCCTCCTCGTCCGTTCCGCCAGTCAGCGCTGGCGGATCGGAGCGGGGAGGGGGGAATCCAGCCCCTCCCCTGTCACGGCAGCGAGCTGTGACAGGATCGAGAGGTGAGTGAACGCCGGTATGTGTTCGCTCACCTCCCGATCTACTGAGCCGACCTGTGACAGTCTCATTGTCACAGGTCGGCTAGAACTATGAGGCACTCACCTCATAGTTCTCCTTTAAGACAAACCAGTGTCATATACCATCTTGCCAGGAAAGTATCCACTGTATTAAAGAGAAGTCACTGCCTGAATAATCTTCAGTACATGACACTTCCATAAGGCTCAGATTTATGGTCCCCATTGTGCTCTGTGCCTTCTCCTGCCGGCATCTAGATCACTACAGGACCCAGTAGTACAGGTCGGTCTGGCAGGTCCAACCAATGAGCATGGCTGGAGGGAGATCCTAAAGATTCTTCAGGTTCTCCTCAATACAGTGGGGAACGGTGGCACGGGCAAGAAGAAATCCGAGTATATAACTTCTTTGTAGGGGCATTTGTTTTTCTTGAGAGACAGAGTAATTTTAAGATTAATTAACAATGGTCTGTCTTTGAGGTTCACAGCACTCTTCCAAATCTTTGTGCATGGTTGAGATGCTGATAATATGGGGCTAAAAGGAGACCCACATGCCCCAACTGATCCAGTAGATTTTTCAAGACACATCATAGTGAATTGATATGGGTCCATGAGCAAACTTTTAAAAGTGTCCCAAATTTTCTATGTTGCTAACCTTGGTGCTGACTTGTTTTAAGTCCATCTCTAATTCTGAGAACCACACCTTCAATTTTGACTTTGCCATAGTTTCAAAATAGAACAAAACCCATAATTACCTGGGAAGAGTGTAATATTTTTGTATGTTTTTTAGGCAATTCCAGCAATACATATTGCCCAGACACCAATGTGACCTGTCCTAAGGGCACCATCTGTGCAAAAGTTCTTGCTCTGTCTACTGTGGGTAAGTAGTACATATGCCAAAACTATACTATGCATGAAGTTGTTTCACTTTATTTACCAGTGATCCTCTTTTTAAACAGGTAACGCAAGCGTTGAAATAAATAAGAGTGCATGTCTACCAGTATACCAGTGTGGTATCCCTGGAAGTGCCAGCTCTCTCAATGGATCCCTAAGACTGGTGACCATCTGCTCAACCGACAACTGTAATCTACCGGAGCCTGCATGTAAGTGATTGCTCAATAATCCTACCATGTCATTTGCTGGGCTCTGTGATGCTTTAGTGTGACATTATCCTATTCATCAGAAAGATGTAATTGTGTTTCATGTGATATCAACTTGGTTTGTACAAGGAAGGAGGAAAAATGGTTTTATCAGCACCATCACCTATGTAGCCCAAAATAGGATTTCCAAGAATATGGTCATTGACATCATTAGGACCAAACTAAACAGGCTATCAGTCGGTGACTACGAAACCAAACATTCTGTGCCACTGATTGGGATTCCTTCTGTAACTTGCTAATACCTTTAACCATTTACTTCTATAGTTATTACTATATGATTTCCTGAGGCTGAGACTATATGCAGTTAGTCATGCACTGAGCCATATTTGGCCATCAATGTCTCAGTAGATTGAAGTGACAAGCAATCATTTAATGGTCACCACAGTCAACATATGCAATTATTACCAATGGATTTAAAGGCTATGTTTGGTCATGCAGCTGAAAATGATCATACAGATGCCTTTTCAGTTTAGACCTCACCTGTATGTTCTTTTCTTAAAAGGGAAACCTCCCCTGCAAAGTGCAAATTCCCTTGTAAACAGCCTATGTCACTAAATCAAAAATCTTAAGACCCCAATAGTTTTTATATTGGCCCTCCATTTTGGCTGCCTTAATGACCAATAGGAATGTGATGGGTGCAGGAAAGAGTAGGTGATTGCTCTAGCTGTGCCAATCAGATGTGTGGGGGAATCAGCAGGGCCGGATTTCCCACAAGGCCAACCAAGACCCGGCTTCGAGGCAGCATGGAGTAGAGGGGCAGCAGAGGTGTGGAATTCCTATATCCCGATGCCCGGGACATGCAGTTCCGGGCGCCAGGCGGGTAGTTGTTTTCTACATATAGCCCTGCTTTGGGCAAGCAGGGTTAAATGTACAGCGGGGAAGCCGCCGCTTTGTGTTGTACAAGTGATCCCGGCGATGTCGCCAAGATCACTTGTATGCAGCCTGCAGGTCTGCCATTCTCCATAAAGGGGGGGGGAGTTGGCGGGTAGGGGGGCGCATTGAGGAGCCTGGCCTTGGGGCAGCAGAGAGAGTAAATACGGCCCTGGGAATCAGCCATAATGTACGGGTTTTAGAGGATGAAATTTGGTAACTAGATGAATGCAACTCGACTTTTTTTTTTTAATTTTTAAATGTAATTTTAATTGATTTAAATTAGTGACAGGACCAAGTTCCAGTTCAGTCTACAATGGGGTGACATGTCCGACCTGTATCTCTGAAAATTCTGAATGGTGTACAGCAAAGTATACCATGCAATGCATTGGGAGTGAGAACGTTTGTTTAATTTACAATTCAAAGCTGTCAGGTAAGTGTATTTAAATTCCACCCGCCCTTAGGCTGCCTCTCTGTGCTCACTGTGATAAAGTGCTAGAAAAAAATATTTCTGAGTAGCTTTAAGTCATATTTCCAATCTGTTCAGCTTCTGGACTGATACTATCAACCCTGTCCATGGCAGGTCCACCTTGGCAAATAGAGCCCACCCAAATTTCGGCCACCCATTACAAATAAGGACAGTCGATTGGTATGCAAGGGAGGAAAGTCACACGGAACGGAACAGTCTACAGCAGTCTGCAACTTATAGTCTTGGTCTGTTCCTGGTTTGGAATGATCAAAATTGAAGTGGAGATGGCCACTACAAAGCCATTTATAGTGTTGTCACCCCCAGATTCAACTGTTTGTTAACTCAGAGGGATGTAAGGATTAAAACCATGGGAAGCAGATTGCTACATAACTATTACATTACAAGCAACCATCCTTAAAAAACTGATTGAAGGCTTTTAACATTGTTCCACAATTGTCACAAGCATGGCCAACAATAGATAGATTATTATTATTATACAGGTTATATAAAGCACCAACAGTTTGCGCTGCACTTTACAATATAAGGAAGACATTATAATCACAATACAATTCAAGACAAAATGGTAAGGAGGGCCCTGCCCCTGAGGGCTTACAATCTAAAAGGGAGGGGCCAGTGATACATGAGGAGGGAGCTGTGTGGGGATGAATTGTATGAGAACGTGATGGTTGAGAGGTTAGTTTGAGATCAAACAAATATACATTACCCAACAAAGTATTTCTTTACATTTTTGCTTAAGCACTTAAAGTTACATTTCAGGACAGGTCCAACTCTCTCAGCACCGCTTCTCTAAGCTTCCTGTCCAGTGCAAGATCACAAGGAACAGAGCAGTCTCCAGCATCTGTCCATCTACTTGCTTGGAAAAGGGAAGAGTGTAGAGAGGGGAGCGAGGAGCAGGGAGGAGGGGAGTATCTTGCCTTGCTGTGTCTGTGGAGACACACACAGCTTACTAGCACACACAAGAGTGGCTCCATAGGACCTGGCAAAAGAAAGGAGCCCCCCTAAAACAGGAAATCAGGACCAGTGGGCTTAATGTTTTTATCCGTATGCCAGATCAGCACTCTTGATGTTGGGAATAAATTGGCAGAAAGAGTGAGGGTAGTTATTTTATTGGGGTCATCAAGTTGGCACCCTCCTTCTTTGATGTTTCATTGATTAATATATCCTGAAAGAGATCCCAAAACTTAAAGTCTAAGACTATTAATACTAATGAATGGGGGGCGGGGGGGGGGATAGTTCAGTTGTAATATACACAGTATACTTGCAAAGTACAGAGGTGGCCATTTCCATGAGGAGATGAAGAGGAAAGCTAACAAAAAAAGCATGTTTCTGTGTTCATATACACCAACAGCATATGCCTGCTTCACGTACACCCAGTGTACATTGCTGGCATATGGGTTTTTTTTAAATACCTCCGCAAAGGTGAAACTGGGCTTTAAATTGTCTTTTTTTTCCCTTACGGTATATACTAAACAAAGCAATGTGCAACTAAGTCTGACTGAAGTACACTAAATGGCATAATCATCTGTATCCTTTTTTTTTTACTACCACAGGAACTCCATCTGTCGTTCGTGGCTGTGCCACTAGAAGTAACTGTTACCTTGGTCACCTATCACACAGTCTCAAGGGATCTGGATCAGCATTTGATTTTAAATTTATCTGCCCTGCTAGAGGTACTGAATACATGCAATTAGCTATGGCTTTAGGTATTCAAATGTTTTTTTAACCTTGATTCATCATTGATACAATAATGGTGGAAAGCCCAAACTGATAATCATACAATACTGCTCATTTTTAGTAGCCATTAATAAACTATTTCCAGAGCTGAATCAGAAAAGATAAGGTGTCCTTTGCCTAAAATAAATATACAAACATTTGGCAAGACAACTAATATCAAGAAAAGCAACAAAGTTTTTTCAAGATGTCCAAATATTAAAGCTGTCTACCATTCCATGGTCCAATGCCAGAACTTGAGTGGCCGGTAGAGGCTTTGGAATTTGACAAATGAATGGTATGGAGCTTTTTGCCTATTTGGCCAGCTATGGATGTCTTGTTTACACCTAGGATCTATGTACTCCACAAATAATGAAAAGTATTTGAAGATTATTTGGGGTGCTACAGCGCATGGGAAGTGTAGTTAGTTGAATGACTTTTAGGGCCATAACAGGTTTACTTTAAGCATAGTACATTCAATGAACAGTGTGCAGGCAGGTACCTAACCAAACTGTGGAGTGCAGCACTGTAGCTGACTTGAAGAGGCCGTGTCATTAATTAATAGGATGCAGATGAAAGCACAAGAAATAGGTATTTTAAATGCTTACTTGCATTACATACTACTTTGACAAATTCAGCCATTCTCTAGCATAGCTCCCTCCCTCTTTACACATCTTAGCCCTTTCTTCTTCTGGCAGTGTCTCATTACTCTCCATGCTGGCCCAGTTGCTCCACCCCTCACCTCCTTCCATAACCTTTTATTGTAGGTAGCTGCTGGGGAGAGGAGGGAAGGGTAATACTATTGAGTGCCATCTGAATGAAAGCTCTGAGTCTGCTGGGGCTGCTGACATCACATCTAAGATGGCAGCACCCAGCAGACATATCAGAACATTTGGAGGTCTACACAAGGGAGGTAAATAACATGTATATAATATGTAATTGCACTAATAATCCTATGGGAAGTTTGTTGTTGAACTGAATGGTCTGGTGACAGGGTCTCTTTAAGGGTTATTTCAGTGCTATTAAGCATGTAAGATAATCCCTTTACAGCCAAGGTTCTCAACCGGTGGGTCATGACCCAAAACTGGGTTGCAACCTCGGGTTTGGGTTATTTCAGTGCTATTAAGCATGTAAGATAATCCCTTTACAGCCAAGGTTCTCAACTGGTGGGTCATGACCCAAAACTGGGTTGCAACCTCGGGTTCATTGGGTCGCCACATGCCTTCCACTGTACTAGGTGTGAGGCTCCTTAGCCTCCCCCTAGCGCAGCACTGTCGGTTCTCATTCCGAGCAGCCATTCAAAATATGTTGCCCGGTGCCGAGTGTCAGCTTGAGGTGGGGTGGGATAGGGCTATGGCCGCAACGGAGCTCCTTCCATACATGCAATGCTTACAGATCTCTCTCCCGTGCCCTGTAGAGGTGCCTGGACCAGAGTGACACCACATTCTGGCTCCGGCACCACTACAAGGTAAACAAGGGAGCTGTACAAGCCCACCCACAGTTTGATCGCCTGCACCATAACGTGCAAAACCGCAATGCCTTGCATTCTGGTGTGGCGCGACTTGGGTCACATGGGACAAATGTGGGTCCTGAAGTTACACAAGTTGAGAACCACTACTTTACAGCACTGAAATACTTACCTGTCAGCCTTTCATTCAAACGCAGGAAAAAAATTAACAACTGGCTCACGGGCAATTTTACAGACAGACAAACAAATCAGTTTATTTTTATAGACTGTCCATACATTTCTAGATGGTTGACCAGTCAACTGGGAGCTGCTTAATGTTATTGGTTGACCACTGAATATGTGGTCATCAGAACAAATGGAGAGGTTTCACCTTCCTAATGAGCACATAGTCAGCAGTAAAACCCCCCGCACTACACTATCCCCCCAAAATTTTCTATAGATATAATTCAATTTATTTGCATTTGCCATAAAGCTGCCTGTTCTCAGGTCTTTGTCAATTCAGAGTAAAGTAGCGTTACCAGAGATTGCCTGCTTTTAGTTCAGTGACAGCCATCTACAATAAATGAGCTCTGTAGTGAAAACACTTCTCCATACATATTATATTGACTCTTCCCTTTTATTCATTTGTAGGCTATTCTTTATCATGCATGGAATGTATCAACTCAGCAAACTGCTCCGGAAACAGTGCCACCTGCCCTTCTGGATATGTGTGTGCAACCTCCTATACAGAATCCACTGTGGGTAAGTTAGATTTGAAGGATTTCCTCACTTCAAAAGAAAAGAAGGCCCTTGTTGTATGTAATAAAATAGAGGGTGCATCATCTCTCTTATTAACTACTTCCTCTGGATGTAGGCTCCTTTATCTCATATTACTCCTAGAGCACAGCTTCTGAGATATCTGGTATATGCCCTTGAGTACAGTGATATCATCATGTGATAAAGAGATTGACAAGTTAAAGAGTGCCATACCAATGGTTCAGGGTCAAATATTTTCATTTAATCACAATGTATCTGAAAAAAAAAAAACCAGGCCAGCACATTGTGGGGTTCAAAGGGACCTCCTTCTTTCTCCTCTTCCAAGTCCTTCCCAGAGACCTGAGTCACAGCACTCCATTTCATATATTCCACTCTACACCGAGAGAGTAAATACATTTTGGATCCAGGGCGTCCAACCTATTCAATCTTGAGCATACGATAATTAGGGATGAGGGAAAGTGCCAGGGTTCGGTTCATGGGAGGATCCTCAAAACCAGCGGGAAGTCTGCAAAACCCCAAACTTAATCAAAGTCTATGGGAGGTAAATGTTGTTGGGTTTTTCTTTGATCCTCATGGCTAACATGCCATGACAAGCTATTGTTAATAAAAGGGCACGGAGAGCTGGGCACCAAAAAAAATGTAAAATTCCTTTAAATAACATGACTTTGGGATGCTTAAAACTGCATGTGTTGGTACAAACCAGTTACAAAGGTAGCAAGCATGCAGCCCCCATTCCTTTACCGTACCAGGCCACAAGCATTGGAAGGATATCAAGGTAGGGGGGAAATTTGCAAGACACCTTATCCCATTGTTTGCGGGACATGAGTATCTTTCCCACATCTTGTCTCCCAAAAGGCATGCGGGGGTTTGTGGGAATGACTTTTAGGAATTTGGAAGCCACTTTATAATAAGGGGGCACCCTAATATTCGCCCTCTTTCATGGAATTGAGTACAGGGGTACATTAGTGCCACTTATGACTCATTTTCAAAAAAAGTGTAATAAAATGAAGTACCTTAACAAAAATACCAAAAAATACAATTAAAAAAATTGTCCATCAACAATCATGGCATTCAGCAATGTAAATCTATTGAAAACCACAACTACTGCCTGACAATGTTTGCTCACCGCCATGACAACCCACCACCAGGTAATGTTTCCCTGATGCACACCAGTCACTAAATGACAAATCCTTGCTGCTGTTGTAATGTAAACATAGGGACAGAGATTCTGGATGACATCACTGACCTTTTTTGGTCCTGGGCAGATATTTGCGGTATTATAAATGAAGGGCATCCTTTCTGGGGGGACTGGATATGAGGAAGAGGCCCTTGTCCCTCAACACTGGGACATGGTACAATGGAGGGTAGACTAAAGCAAAAGCCTTCTTTTGTAGCAAAAAAAAGGTTGCTATGAATGAGAAAGCAGCTAAAATGTCTGCTGACCTTAAATCAACCAAAATGCCCACTATGGTAAGGTACAAATGCCCACTATGGTAAGGTACAAATGGTAGGGTAAGGTACAAAGGGGTTGATTGCACAAACAGCTAGCAAACAGAATTAAAGTGCAATTTCCAAAATCACCTTGAATCTCTCTTTGCAAACTGCTTGGGTTTGCCTTGAATAATAATATAATACCTAATAATAATAATATACCTAATAATAAATGGACAGACTTCATCCAATAAGCAAGCAAGGATGTCACTCATTCATGATGTTTGAGAGATAGGATTGCTCTAGAAAAGTCTAAAGGGATTCTAAAAGGGATCCTGTATTATTGCAAAGGGCAAAAAAATGTCTTAATGCTTGGTTCTATATATAGGAATAATAGATGGAGCATTTAATTTATTGAATAGTAACTTTAATTGGTATAAATTAAATACAGGTGGATCAAACTCAACGAGATACATGCGCTCATGTGCACCTCCAAGCCAGTGTGACAGAACCGGAAGCATCAGCACACTTGATGGAAGCACCAAAATGTCATCTTCATGTTGCGCTTTTGACAAATGTTCTTCGTCCATTTTGCCAGGTAAGGTGCAATTCCCTCACATCTTCTCAAAATGAACCACTCTTGAGAAAACCATTTGAGTTGCCATCACTAAGCTCTTCTTATGAATGTGATAGTTGCATGGCTGTCATGATAAATATTTTGCTTCAGATCCTTGATGCATTGATTGTTCTGGACCACACGGGTTCCCATCTCCTTTACCCTTCCTCCCCCTACCGCCCTCCACATGTGTGTAGATATCAAGTGAGCAGATTTAGTTTCATCCAGACAACTTCTTGGGCTCTTTTTTTTCTATCGCTATTGAGATGCCCATCTTTTGTCCTCTGTCCAGATAATGGATGCTTCTCTTTGCCTTTGCCCCTTCTGTGTGTGCCTTGTGAATACGCTTATTAAAAGACCACCTAGTATTTTGAGATAAACAGTTCTCTATAAATCAGTGGTGGTCAAGTAGATGGATAAGGAGACCTGAACTGTGGCCCTAGACATCATGAAGTGGTTACATAACATTTACTATATATAATGCTACAGTAGACTGCAGGTGTGGTACTGGAGATGGCCAGAGGCCGCAGGCATGCTATAGGAGTGTTTGGAAACTGAGGACATGCTGCATGAGATAGTCATAGACTTGGAATAACTGTCATTACAGTCCCTTTACAAATCAATTTTCCCGCTACTGCATGGGGATCGAGGGACACACATGTACCAAAGGGTGGCATGTGCCCATCAGGACACATGTAACCCTCAGTCCACAAACTAGACATGTGCACTGCAGGAGCTTAGATAGGGGCTCCTCTACTCACAGTCTAGAAGATATGTAAGCCGCACACCATTATGCTTCGGAATATCCTCTTTATTCATATTACTTTAGCATGGCATATGTATGCAAGGTTTTGGAGCATTACAAGGTCCCAACGTCAGGCAAAGTGTCCATGATCCTCTCCTCACAGTGCCTGTCTGGCAAATGGCAAAAGCTGTGCTGTGTCTGACCTTTTGTTGTCAATGTCCAATGATGAAACACTTGAAAAAAATATTTCTGGCCAGCAAGCTTGGGTAACATATAGCAATTAAGCAACTAAACATAACATAATTACACTAATTCATATGTAACAATGCATCTATATGCTGAATTAGGCAATAACAATTCCACATTAAAATGGCATAGAGCCAGTACAAGCAAGGAGTGACATGCACACATTGCTAAGCTCAACAAATATATCCCTCAAAAGGTACATCTAGTAAGACAGTTACCACATTTGGGAGGCATGCTACAACATTGTATCACTTTCTTTTGTACTGAGTGTCGAAATGCTGGCATCATTTTATTCCACTGCTGCTCCTTACCAACTGACAATACATGAGAAAGAAATGGCTTGATTAACTTTGTTGACTTGTCAACGCTTCATACAAAATGTGTTTAGGGCAAGTTAAGCTGTTGCTGATGACAACCACGTAGCCAATGCATCACATTGCATTCGAGATTATGTCATTGAGGTGGCAGCAAAAAATGGTGGCAGCAGACCAGTTCTTAATATTGCTTTGCTACCTGTATGTCTAGTGACCAGTCATAACCTCCCTGGGCACCTCAATCTAGAGAGAGGAGCCAAGGTAGGGAAAGAGCCCAGACAACTTGTGAGCTGTCACATGACAAACAAAGTGTTATAGAAATCTTTATGATCAACTTTTTGCCTGTGTTCTTAGTTTGCATGGAGTAAAAAAGCAAGTATTGACAAGACAAGATAATTGCCTTCACCTATAGCCACAGCTAAGGAATAGGGGTAGCCTTACAGAGCAGTATTCCACTCAATAAATCAGTGCAACATGGGCACTTGTAGGAGCCAGAGTGTGATTTGATATTCAGTTTATGGATCTATGAATTTATTTATTGATTGATTTATTGATTTTTAAGCACCACCTGCCAACCCTCAACTCAATGGTGTGACCTGTTCAGCTTGCCAATCATCTTCCTCCAGTTGGTGTTACAATGAGCAGATGCTGCAGTGCACAGGAGAGGAGAATGTGTGTGTTCTCTATACTACAACTATAGCTGGTAAGTAATTTTTTTTTACAGGGGACTCAGACAGACAAGGTCTTCCCACTGTATTATGTATGGTATGGGCTTCCCCTAGTATACATGCGAGCAATGGGCTCAGTAAAGCACTTGTTGGTATTATCGAGGCAGCTTCCTGTCCTTCCACACTGTTTTATTGACATACAGACATTCGATGTTCACAATGCTCATAGATTTTCTGCGGAAGAGTAATGTTAAAATGATCAAAGAATAACAAAAGTAACAACTGAGATAAAACACGGTTCCACCCAGAATTTTCCCAAGTGCACTCTTAGGGGAACAGGTCAGCTATAGAACACTTGCACAATTTACTGGGCTGGTCCTAAAAGTCTGTTACAAATGATTTTCTTCAAGTAGTTCAAGAAGTTCTGATTTAAGTATATGTGTAATGTTTGCTTTCCACTAAAGCTAATGCAATTAAAGGTCAAGTCATATTACTCTGTTATAATAAAGACGGCAGACTTGCAAACTTACAACATCAGCAGGGTGTATGAGTTG